>NC_134643.1:47528038-47831068 GCF_030463565.1 Pelecanus crispus | reverse complement strand
ATTCAGTCTTCCATAGAAATCAGAAAATATGGAATCAATTTTAAAAATGGCTAAAACTCACTAAAAATTTTTGTGAACTTTGAAATGGTTACTAACACTAAACATTTTCAACTCTTGACAAACATCTAGCTAAAAAAAATGCAAAAAAGCTCCCAGCTTTTGCTCATTTACAACACTATTTCTCCACCGAAGGAGAAACAGGTTCTCAATTCTTGCCCCTTTCCTGTCTCAGAAATACATTTCTCAGCATGTTTAATAGATTTTTTTAAAAAAACCTATTTTTTGTCAGTAATAGTTCTACTTAAAATTCTGAATAGTGGATGCATTTTAAAAGTCCTTGGCAGTTCTGTATCATGGGAAAAATAATCCAGCTAAAGTTCTGGGAGCAAAGGAAACAGGGAGAATACCTACAGCTTTCACAAAGTTTGGACAGCATTTGGTTTTTAGCTAGACTATTTCAATTTTCAGCTCATTGATGAAAAATATTTTCCTCTAAAGCAAATGCTTTCCCTTTGCCCCTCAAAACCCCAAGATCTTTCTTTAAAATCTGCAATGAAAAGCTTTCAACCCACATAACAGTGTTATTTTCAGCTCAAATTTTTATTAGGTTTTTTTTTTTTCCTGTTACTACTGCTCCAATGTAAGCAATATAATCTATGTGAAAATACTGGGGACAGATTGCATCTGGTTCTTTAACCAGTTTAATGTACATCATATTTGGAATGGGATCAGCATGAAGGATGGCCAGATGCTTGCCATGTCCTTGCAGCTTCAACCACCAAGGGCAGGGCTCTGGAAGGAGGGGAGATTGCCACTTCCTTGAGCAAATTTAGTTCCTGCGCATCTGGACAGGCATGAAGAGAAAGACAGACAATCTAGGAGGGATGTTGTAACCATGGTGGAGATACAAAGTTTCCTGAAAAGGTAGCAAAGTTAACTCTTACAAGTAAATTTTGTTACAAAATTATCTTGAGATGGATCATCTTTTGTCTCTAAACTGTAGTTTCTTTATGCAGCAATTCATTTGGACTTCAGTGGCAAGTCTATGGAAACCAGAAAGCTCATTGTCTAACGTGCTTTATGAAAGCATCATACATGGAACACGTTAATACAGAGCAAATGGAAATACTTTATAAAAATGTGACCATGCTTGATCTTTATGTTCTTTGGCAACAGAAGAATTTAATTCATTATTTATTCACCTTCTTGCAACTTTTCTCAGCAATGAAATCTAAAAGACAGTGGATTCCTTTTCTTATTCCAAATCCCTGTACATGTACAAAAATTGTTTGATTTAGGTGTACTGTAAGTAAGGATAGTTTTCACATTTCCTCTTCTGCAAGTTTAAGCAAAAGCTGTGTAGCACTAAATTTCCTTTTCTACAAGATTATGCAGTGTTCAGGTGTTTAGTGCCAAGAAATCAAATGCTAATAATATTTAAACTATTTCTTTTTTAATATCCTACAGTCGTTCCTGATATTTATCGTTGTATTATGATACTGCTGTTTTAAAAAATCATCATAGTTACTAAATTTTAAAATCATAAATGTGACCACAGTATGTAATGTAAAAGCATAATAAATGCTGGTGCTAAAATAATTGGCTTCCCTGGCCTTATGTGTATTCACCTTCCTCTCATCTGCTCATTCTCTCATTAGTCTTAGAGTCTTAATAATGTTCTCCTATGCTTCTGCTAGGTTATGTGTGTTCCTTTTCATTCTTGTTCATCTTGTTTCTCATTAGTTCTATTCCCCGGTTTCTCTAACGCTTACTCAACGCTTTTTTAAATCAAAGCTTAAGTACTTCAGATTTTTCCTTTGTCTACAATGACACAATCTCAAAGTGCTTTTGTTTCTCCCTTTAACATGTCCTTCAGTCTGAACTCTTTCTCCCCCACCTCATGGTCTATCATTCCCTGGCCTAAAGTCCAAAGTATTTCCAGTTGGAAAGTAGTAATTTAATAATTTCTTTTTCTTCTTTCTTCTCTACCACCATGCTGAAGTTTTTGGTTTGGTTTGGGTTGGGGTTTTTTTTCTCAGTAAGGGACTTGGGGACTTAAAGGCAATCTATCCCATGCTCTGGAAGCTTCTGATAAAGCTTCTGTAGAATTTTATCTTTATAATTGGCAACAAAATATAGCAAATAGAAATAAAAACAAACCTTAAAACACCTTCCCCCCACCCCTCCCTTCTTCCCAAGCTCAACTTCACTCGAACTCTTCTACCTCCTTCCCCTGAGCAGTGCACGGGAATGGGGAATGGGGTTTGTGGTCAGTTCATAGTGCTTCATCCCTGCTACTCCTTCCTCCTCATGTTCTTCCCCTGCTCCAGTGTGGCGTCCCTCCCACAGGACACAGTCCTTCAATAACTTCTCCAGCATGGGTTTTTTCCATGGGCTGCCATTCTTCAAGGACTGCTCTAGTAGAGGTCCTTTCCACAAGGTGCAGTCCTTCAGGAACAGATTATTGACCCTGTGGGAACCCACAGGGGTCACAGGTCCTGCCAGAAAACCTGCTCCTGCTTGGGCTCCTCTCCACAGGCCACAGTTCCTGCCAGGAGCCTGCTCCAGCATAGGCTTTCCACAGGCTGCATCTTCCTTCAGGGCACAACCACTTGCTACAGCACGGGGTCCTCTTTTTGCTGCAGTGTGGATGGATATCTGCTCCACTGTGGACCTCCATGAGCTGCAGGGGGAAAAGATGTGTCCCATTGGTGTCCTCCACGTGTTGCAGGGAAATCTCTGCTCTGACATCTGGAGCACCTCCTCCCTCTTCTTCTTTGAACTTGGTGTCTGCAGGGTCAATTGTCTTACCGTTTCTCACTCCTCTTTCCCAGATGTTGTTGTGCAGTTTTTTACCCTTTTTATATATGTTACCGCAGACGCACTACCAACATCACTGATTGGCTCAGGTTTGGCCAGCAGCGGGTCCATCTTGGAGCTGGCCAGAACTGGCTCTGTCTGACATGGGGGCAGCTGCTAGTGCCTTTGCACAGAAGCCATCCCAGCAGCCCCCTCTGCTACCAAAACCTTGCCACATAAACCCAATACACCAGTACATTAAAAACTATGCACAAAGCTGTACATTTTACACTTAATCTTCTATTTTTCATGTATATTATAAATTTTCTTAACCAGAAATTCTAGACTTTGGACTACACAGTTGGGATTTAGGGGCCAGCTCTGATAAGCACTAAATCTATATAAATAAAAGGCCCTTATTCCAAAGAACAATTAAAAATTCCAATCCATTAAATACAGTCTACAACATTCCTCACAAGCTTCAGTGCTTATTACCTTCAACAGCTGTTTTGATGATGCAAATATTATGAATTTGTTGACCTACAGGAAGTTTTTTAAGGTTTGTTTTGTACTTTTGCTGTTTTCTATAAAACAAAAGAAAATCAGAAAAAAGAATTACCTTTGAGCTGAAAGGTGCACGATTTTTCAACCCAGCTATACAGCCTAAGCTATAAATAACTACTCAGGAACAAAGAGTTCATAATATAAGTCCAGCTACAACATTTCTTTAAGACATATAACAACAATAAAAAATGGAGGGAGAAAATTGCCTCATTTGGCAGTTTCAGGCTGGTAAACAAATGTGTAGCATCAGAAGCCATAAGATGCATGATAGGTTTAATAAAAGCAAACATTTAACATCATCTAGGATGCTTTCAGCTGTCTACTGAGAAAATGGTACTCTATCTCTCAGAAAATATGTTTGCAAGTATGAGAAACAACTTTGTAAGTAGTAACATCTTTCCTGGACTTTAAGGGGAGAAGTCATTTTCTTTTTTCTTTTTTCTTCCCCCACTCCCCCCCTCAGAACAGTGGAATCAGATTATTTTAATTGCTTCCATTATTTTTTTTTGGGGGGGGGGGGTGGGGGGGAAGTGAATGAAATACTATCTGGGCTTTGGATTTTTGAGATCTTCAACCTAATAGCTTACAGCCAAAAATTATCCAGATTTGCACTCAAGTTAACTGTATTTAATCAAGGCTTCTCTGGGAAGTTCAGCAGTTCTGAACCAGCTAGTGAACACAAGCACATCCAAAGTGTCATGGTTCAATGTTTGCTTGATAGTCCATTGCAGGAATCAAAACAATGAAAAGGCTCATTTTGGTCTTATTGTTGTGAAAAAGAAGGAGGTAAAGAAGGCAGGAACCAAGGAAGAATGAGGGAGGAGGAAAGAAGGAGGGAAAGAGGGTGGAAATCCTGACGAGATTATTATTTCTGAGGTTATAAGTCAAATAAAATTATGTTAATTCTTAATATGCTATGATAGAACTTAGATTATATTATATGTATAAAAATATATTAAAGGTGGTACATTCCTGCTTTTAATCAAGAACTTACAAGATCCCTCCTCTAATACCCAGGTGCTCATAGTGTTTTCCTTCCCAAAGGCAACACAAAGGAGGACTGTGGCCCCATGAAACATGAGCATCCTGACACCATCAACACCTGAGAGGAATCCAGTTTGCATGTTTCAAGACTATTCAGTAATAAGAACCAAAGGAGTGGTGCATCTGGGAGCGTACTTCTGACACAAAGGGAAATGTTGCTTTAGACCATGTGAACTCTGTCTTCTTCAGCCCAAAGGTAAAAGCTACTCAGCTTTAAAATATTTTCAAAGTACCTTCTTGAAAGTAAGGTCATATAAATCACTGTTGATCTTCATAACTATTCTTTTGGCCTTTCAGTCATGTTTGCCTGCTTTTTCCCTTCTCCTTCATTTTGTATATGACCTGTATATGACCTGTTCCTAAAAACCTTACATGATGGGGACTGATTTCTTAGTTTACCTAGACAATATCTTCAGTCACTGTGACAAAGAATAACATTGCTGGATTACGTATTAACTGCTGCAGAAAACAGAGTTCTGTCAAAAAAAGCAGAAGTAGTAATCTGAACAAATACTTAAATGACCAACTATTTTCTCCTGTCTTGGTTCTGTTTGAGCTGTTGAAATTATAGCTCTTAGTGGTATCATAAGGCTGTAGCTGACTTCAGAGAAAAGTGTAATATTTAAATTGGGGTTTTGTGTCATGAAACTACACTTTAAGAAGCTCCTGAAAGACAGCCTTAATCTGTTTTCACTATTATAACAGTTAGAAAATAAGGTTAAAAAGAACCTCAAGGGGTCATTTAACTTCAAAGGCAAGATCAAGTTTACCTATACATGCAAATACTTGCCTGGTTAATACTTACAAACCTCCAGCAGTGGAGGTAGAATCTTATTGTTCAAGCTATGCTAAGAATTAGCTATTTTTAACCTTAGAAAAATTCCTAATGTTTGATATGGCTTTGTAAATCCCCTAACTAGTTCATTTTCTCTGCTTAGCAAGCCTCTGGCTGCTCAGTAATCAAGGAGAACAATTATTCCTTCCTTTGGGATATGGTTGGCACAAATATTTGAATACAGCTGTTGAATGTCCTTTCATTTTCTATGGACTATGAGCTCCAAATTCTTCAGTCTTCCCTAGCTGATCATATTTCCTACATTGTTCTCCAAAGATGTCAACAGTTGATACATGGCTTTCTGATATTTGTGTCCTGAAACAGAATATTTTAATGGACACTTTCACCAGTACTGAGTAGAACAGGAGGATTAATTCATGAGTTTAGCAAATGATTTACTATAATACAGGAAGACCTTTAGGCTTTCTTGACCAGCTTCAGTCATATGGGTCTTTGCCTTAATGATGAGCCCACAGTTGAATGGAATGACTGTGGAAGACATACCAATATGTTGGGATATTAGTGAGGAGATCACTGTGTTACCTTCTGGGTTACAACTGAAAGAAGTCCCTGAGAGTTCATAGTTCAAAAATTAAGGAACTGTTGCCAACATCAATTACAGATGTATGAGCCCTCAGTGATTCAGGATGTGATGTTGACCGGGAAAGGTGATGTATTACTTGTTTCCAACTAGTCTGGGCAATATATCAGATTTATGTGCAACAGTACCTAGTTGTTTTTGAAGTAATTCTGGTTAAATGTGTGTTAATTAATCAAGAAGTAATGTATGTTGCATATCCCAGCAGCGACCAGGCTTTGTATTTCTTGTAAAGCTGAAAAGCATGTGAGATCATTCTGGATCCTGCTCAGGCACAACAGGCAATTTCTATATGATTTCAGTTTTAGCTGTCCTAGAGTTACTGAGGATCTCTGAGTGCCTGTCTTGTCTTTGTTGTTTTTAAAGAAACCTTATAAATGGGTTACAAACCACCCCTTTCTTTGTCAAACTGAGAGGCTAGCAAAAGTGATAGTCCAGAGGTATTTTTGTGTGACTGGTTCACACAAGATTCATGATCTTGTCAATCTATAAATGCCGTTCACTTTCTTTCCTGCATTAAATTGGTTTTTTTTGGAAAAGTCATAGCCAGAATAAGAGGTCAGCAAGAAAAATTTAGAATCTAGTCTGAAAGATGCCAAAGGATTAGAGGACTGGAAATCCTTATTAGCCCTGCCTTTCTGATACAGTTTCTTGGTCTGCCATGAATATAGTAGTGACCCTTTTAAGTATATGACTCATGTTTCCAGGGTTATCTAGAAATAACATAATTTATTTGGATTTAAAAAAAAATTATAAAGCAATCATAATATTTCCTAGTCCTTTCAAAGACTTAGGCTACACAGACTCCAAAAGGGAGTTTATTTCTATAATTCTGTTCAGCATAGAAAAGAGTTGACATGTTAGTGAATACACTATTGAAAATGTTTTTTTGAGATTTCAACATTATGAGTATTGAGTTGGGCTTAACAGCTCAACATTACTATTGAGCATTAACATCAGAGGTCTTGAATTTAATTCAGTCAAGGAAATACCTCTGAAGTGTTATTGTTTGTTTGCTAATTATTTTAAATCTTGCATTTAAATAAAACATAACAGAGATCTAGCAAGAACTTTTACATTTCTTTGTTTTCCTAACATATTTAGTATAGCATGAATAAGTATAGAACCTGGAAATTTTCTGGGTTAGCCTGTAAATTAAGTGATATGATTTCAGTTAGTGGAGTAATGGTAGAAATTAAAATTGCAGAAACTAATTTGTCATATATTTTAAATACTTTTTTCCTATTGCTTAATATTACACTAGTAAAGATGTCAAATGTGTATAGATAAAGTAATAGGGTGTTCAGAATTAAGTACTCTGCTAAGACATTAGTGAAATCACAGTAGGTTGACACCAATTCTTTATGATACTTGCAAAGCAAATGCCTGACAACATTAGGACTTAAGTAATGTAAAAATACCTATTCCATTGCACATTATTATCTTTGTATTGATGCAGGTACTTCACGTATACAAATGAGATTGTCTAGAGGTTATAAAGATCTTGTTAAAAGAGGAGCTATTTTCAAGAGATGAGACTGATTTATCCCTTGCTTTGTTCTTGCTAAAACCAGAATGGTTCTGACTATTATAATGGGCAGAGCTTTATTTTGAAGTGAGCATAGAATATTTACTTGAATAGATCTTGAAGATTATATCTTGCTGCTTCCATTGTGCAAGTATTTTGTATATTAATTTCATTTTAGTATGTCTGATCGGAATGACAAAACTAACACAGAATCAAATATAGATCAGTGTGGTGGGTTTCCCTGCGCCAGCAGCTGAACACCCACAAAGCTGCTCACTCAGTCCCTGAACTTCCCCCATGGCATGGGGGAAAGAAGAAGAGCAGAAGTGAGAAAACTCACTGATTGAGATAGAGACCTTTTACTAAACAAAGGAAAGACAAAAAAGGACAAGTGGTGCAAAGGCAATCACTCATCAACTCCCATAAACAGACCGATGCCCAGTCAGTCTCCAAGCAACAGCCACTTTGGAAGGCACACGCCCCCTTTCTCTTCCTCTGTCTCAGTTTTATTGCTGAGCATCATGACATTATAGGTCACAGAATATCCCTTTGGCCGGCTTGGGTCAGCGTTCCTGGCTGTGTCTTGCCCCCACCCTGCCTCTCACTTGGCAGGGATAGGGGTGCATGTGCGCAGAGTTAGAAAAAAGAAAGCCTAGAGTCTGTGCAAGCTCTGTTCACCTGTAGTCAAAATATCGGTGTGTTACCAGCACTGTTTTAGTGACAAATGTAAAGCACAGCACCATATGGGCTGCTGTGAAGAAAGTTAACTCTATCCCAGCCAGACCCAGTAAAATCAGTTCAAAACAATTTAAGTATCAACGCTATTAATGTGTAAAATATGTGATTATTGCTTGAACATTTTAGGTGGTTTTTGCACGCTTTAGCACAGAGGTAGAAAAAAAATATATGCCAGTGTTTATGTGTCAGATGCAATTAATGCTGACAAAAGTGATATTACCAGCTGAAATTATATAGTTTAAAGTAAAAGGCAAAATCAATTTAATTCCCATGGAGTTTCACAACTCATTTGAAATTAGAAAATTAGTTTAATTATAGTAGACTTCCTAACATCAAAATAAGTTAAAATAGTTAATCACCACGAAGGACTTAAATTCTGATCACACATTCATTCATTTCAAATAGAAATTCTTCCTTTGACATTGCTGAACTTAGGTTAGCCATCTGAGTCATGCTTATTTGATATCAGGCAACAGATTAGAAAGTATGACAAATCAAAGTGGAAGTCTTCCATCCTAATCTTGTCAATATCCTTTCATTAGATAGGAAAACTCATTTAGTTATAACATGAACAGTACCACTATTTGCTGAAATTTGAAAGACCTAGAATTTTACTTTGATTTCAGTGCTTCTCATGTTTCTTGTAAAACCCTCACCCTTCTATACTTCCAGTTCATTTTGATTTAATGGGAAATTAAAGATCACCCTTTCAGACATCTAAGAAGAGTGACGACCACACACACAAATACACACACAAAGCAAAAGCTTCTTACCAGTTATTTTTTTCCTATGCTCTTTAGATGTTTTATTCATCTTTGTTTTTAAAAGCACAGGAAGAAATGTAACTAGAACTCCTAAAAAGGAGCATTCGGACTTGGTTTATCCGGAAGTTATTTTGTAGCAGAGTACCTGCAACAGAATGGAGAATAAGGTCCTTAGGGAATTAGCTTTGGCAGCTGTGTAAACAAGATAACTGTATTTTTCAGTTTAAAAGAAGGGAATAATGAGTTTCTTTATGTAGACTGAATGAACAAAGCAAAATATTTGTGCAAATTGTTAGAACCATGTAGCCACCCAAGTGGACAAGACTATAAGGCAGAGCTTTCAAAAATATCAACAGAACTCCAGGCCTGTGAGCTATGGTGCACTGGTAGATGCACTGCATTGCATCAGTATGCTATCCCATTGTTGTTAACATTGAGGAACAACTTCTAGGACAGCCAGAAGACCAACATTATCCTTAGTGCTAGACTTGTGAAATGGATGGCCCAACTGTCTGCACAAAAAAATTTGCATACTCCTTTCCTCATGCTACACACAAGTCAGTAGATCATCTGTGTGTAAGACAGTGAAATAATAAAAAATCATAGATGTTAGGGTGGTGGAAACTCTTTGAAAAAGAAACAGAGGATGTAAATTCTTATACCTTAACCCCATGAAACCCACCCATGCCACTCTCTTTCTCCTGCAGAGAGAAGGAAGATTTGTAGTTATGGAAAAAGAGTAAAAAAATGCTTGAAAGTTTAGTTGGAAGAAGTTTTTGAGCTAACCTACTGCTGCTTTTGGGGAAAGACAAACTACACTGTGATGCTCTAGTGCTCTACACTATGATTCTACATTATGATGCTCTTCTGCTGAAGCCAGAACATCGTATTCTAATACACAGTTAGGAAGTGGCCATCTGAATACTTAGAAAAACCAGAAAGAGTGGAAGATTGATGTAGTGATTTAGGAAAACTATGCACAAATTGTAAACCCTTAAATTACGAGCTATCTGGATGCTATGGCGTTTCCACTATAAACTATCCCTTAGGACTGCTTTTAATCCAGATCATTTCACCAATCTACTTTAAACAGCTATGCAAACAGTCTTGATGGGATGTAAAGCAGATGTGGAAATCAGTGGCCAGAATGAAGGGAAGGGTCCAGAGTTTCTTTACTTTCCTCCATTGCTGAAGCCAGCACATGAAGGAACTATGGTATAATTGGTTTCTTTATGTGGGACTACGTACATCCTTAATATTCATTCTATAAATTAGGAAAAAAGGAGATGTGTCTTCATACCAGGGCTAAGGGAATGCAATTTGAAGAATCATGGCTACACAAATAGATCTAACTTTGATGACAAAGTATTAAAAGAGCTGTTCTTCACTCTTCTTCCTTAGGCTCTTCAAAATTAGCTCTTTCCACATAGAGAAAGTGTTAACTTGCAGTGGCCTTACCAGGAATTTATTCCAGTGACTAGCAAAGAGTCAGTAGTTTAATAATACCATTTATGTGATCTTTTAGTGTTTTTTGTGCATAATAAAATAAATATCTAGGAAAAAGTGTGCATAATAAAATTCCATGTCTTTTCAGTTTCTTCCCTGCAATAATTCATTGCTAATATTTCTGTTCAATGTCATGAAAATTCTGTTGACTAAGTGGGAAAATCATCTCTACAAATACCATGTAGATAAACAATAGATATGATTGCCTTGTGGACAAAATCTCTATTATAATTCACAGTTGCTGTTGCTCTTTTCCTGCTAATTTGCCAGACACGTCATCAATGCTTGTCAATATTATTAAATTGGAATTTTCAGGATCACCAGAATTTTCTTTGAGTTATAATTCTCGCCATTTACCAGTAAGCATTCTGCCACAGATTGTGTTCCAAAAATATTTTAGATCCTTTCTGTTAAAAGTCAACCTTTTCCAGTCTTTCTGTTTGTTAATAACATCTGAAAGTTTAGAGTGTCTCCTTTTTTATCTCCTTTCTTTCTCTCCTCTCCTCATCTTTTACCAGCCCAGAAACAGTAAGAGCACCCATGACTGGTGTTCACATAGGGGAATTTTGTATTTTGTTTTATATGCTCCTACTGGATCCCAAATGCTGCAGTAAAAACTCAGATTTTTTTTTACACCTATGACTAGCACAATTAAGGGATGAACGCATGAAGATGTACTCAGAGTAGTTCAAGAAATCCCTTTCAGTTGCAGAAGGCTGGCTGAATAATGGAGGGGAACATACACACTGCATTTTCTGCTGGCATTAGTAGGGAGGTTTGGCACGTTCTTATATAGGATCTCATTTGGATAAAAACCCCATACAGAGCAGAAGGTTGTCACTGAAAGAAATAGTTAATAAATATGCCAGAATAACAAGTTATATAAAGTTTTGAAATATGCCAAAGCACCAAGCTAAGTCCACTGTCTCAGTGCTGAGGCGCCAAGCATGGCTGCTGTTGCTTAGATACACTCAAACTCACTTGAGCCAGTTTTTCTTGCTACTGATTTGGCCACTTTATTTAGCATATTTATTTCATTGCACAGACAAACTCACTGAAGTGTAGCCTTTGGAATATATAATTTTTGGAGAATATCGTCCAGATCAATCAGAGGATCTTTGGTATATATAGCCCAGATTCAAGACTACAAATAGCAGTCCCAGCTAGCACATCTGTTTCCAGTAATTTATATATATGAGATCTTCAAGCATTTTTTTTTGAAGCTTTAGATTTATATGTATTATACCCTCCCATCCACAGACACAATTTTAGGAAAAAAGATTTGGATTAAGAGGATTTTTTTTTAAAATGGTTTTCAAACACATCTAATGTAGTATCTGTCAATTACTGTTGCTGTTGAACAGGAGCGAAAACTCTGTGTGATTCTTAATCTATGGTGCAAATGTCTAGTATTGGGTATTCATAATTCACAGGCTGAATACTGTGGTAAGACTTTGTGGACAACTAAGGAATATTTCATACACTTGTTGCAGTCCTAATCATCTCAGATACAAGGTTACTATATTTGTGCAATGTATATATTTTACACAGAGGCCAAAGAAATTAGGAATGAAGAAAAAAATTATCTTTTACCATATCCTCTAGTATGGGCCTTTCCTGACAGATAAGCACTAAGTGAAGCAAAATGCCTTTGTTCAAGATTTAGGGTTTTGTTAAATATAAACTTGAAAAAGCATGGATTCTCACAGTTTATTTTATTTTATTTGAGAAAATGTTTACTGTTTTGATTATTATATCAGAAGGAGAAAAATAGTGGAAAATGAGCATTTGAGACTGCTGCTATGAAAGCAACAAAATGGACAAAGCCAAAGAAAGAGAAAATGTGGCCCAAAATCAAGAAGTTCTCTTCCCATTAATTATAGTTAAGGAATGTAGAAGGCAGTGGTCCAAAAGCAAGGGAGAGAAGATTTCTGGTGATCAGATTTCTAACAATGCAAATCTTAGTGACTGAGAGAAAGGTAAAAAATAAGAGAAATAGAAGGTCATAGAAGACCTTGAATAGATCAAGGGTCTGTTAAAAGATATACAATGGGAAGGGAAAAGAGTGACCATGAATCATGCTTATCCTAGGACTATAAAAATTAAGACAGACATTACATGTGGCAGTTTCTTAAGCAAATGTAAACACAACAGGGCAGGGTGACTAAAAAAGGAAGGAAGGAAGATATCACTAAATTCTTTCATTGAATCAGCTAGAAATGAGGTGGAGAATCACCAGTGCTTTACACCTTTGACCATCTCCTAGATCCCAGCTTACTTAAGACTTTGAACCAGAAACAGCATTCATAATTGCAACTCCTGTTCTACTGCTTGAAGTCAGAAAACGGCATTTCCATGTAAAGGCCAGATTACATACCACAACTGCAACAATCTTTGGCAGTTCACCACTGCCAAAAGAAGTCTTGCCTGACCAAATCCCTCTCTGCTGACTCCCCTTCTTGCTGCCAGATACATATTTCTGCCACCTCCCTTGTGCGGGACCGGTGTTTGCTGGACTTGCAGTGAGCTGATTCATCTCCCTGAATAGAAAATCAATCCAGCCATCATCACTGTTTTTATGGCATGCTGAGTTGCTGATTTCAGTAAAGGATCACACAACAGTCAGAGCAAGGAGGGAGAAGAGTGATGTGCTGGAAGTGCAGAGGGCCTTCTCAGCTGCCTTGTGTATAGTAATGCCTGATATATATATATAGTGTGTATATATATATATAGTAAATACATTCTGCCATTTTCTTAGCTAATTACTGAGAGTGATATTCAAGTTTTTGATGTTCTTGGTTATGAGAAATGAAGAATTCCTACTGAAATTCCACTGTGATAAGTATTTAACAACAGCAGGCATGATAAACAACCATGCAAAGACTCCCCTCTCATTTCTGAACAGATTTCATAAATCAGATGAACAATAGAAACTCTGCTGATCTGATGACCTCTTTCTTCAGTAGAAATCAGTGCCAGCTACTGTTGTGAAAAAAAGGTAGTCCAAGTAAAATTCCACTATCTGGTTACATTTGCATGGATATGAACATGAAAAAATGTACATCAGATCTGTTTCTGTCTGCCATTTGAAGACATAGAGTAGGTGTGAATCATAAATGAAGAGAAAGGAGACAAATGAGTCTGGGGAAAATTTTCAGTTCATGAAACATAGGCCCATTCCTTAAATAATTCAGTGTAAGTCCCTAGCAAAAGGAAGCAATGCCAGGGCTGATTTGCATGTGATGGAAAATGGATATTCTAGGAAGAAATCTGACATTGCTTTGCTCTTTTAAGGAACTGAGGGAAAAGATTCTGGTTTAAAAATTTTAAGAAGTATATTCCTTCTTATATTATACTCCTCTCACAAACTATACAAAGATAATTTTGCTGACAGGAGCCCTTTCCCTTCAAAACAATAATTTGTATTAATTTTGTCTTCTTGTCCAAGTATCCATAACATTATTGGTTCCTGCATAATAGTGCATAAATTTACTGCATAAATGTGAAGTGTTTAAGTAATATCCATAGTTATCAGTAAATTCTGTCATTATCACGTGATGTTCTCAGATGAGCTCTTTTTAGTACCACTTCTCTTATAATGGTATCTAAAAATGATTCCTTAATCATTCGTTGGTCACCTGATAGATGTTCTGTTAATTCCACATGTCAAATGGAACTAAAATGAAGGCAATAAAGTAAAGAAAAAATGTTCAAAGCTAGAATTATAGATTAAAAATGTTTTTATTTCAATAAAGCCATAAGCTGCTCAGAAAACTCTAGAGATCCCATGGTTTTTTTTTTAATCATTCATCATCTTAGAATGCTTCAAACTCAAAAGATAACAGCACCAGCTCTAGTTTCAAAAGTATTATAAACTTTTTAAAAATAAAACCAGAGTTGTTGGTTTTGAGTGGGATTTTTTTGCCACTCATTTTGAACTTTCTGATTTTGACAGGGCTCGCTGTATTTACAGTCCACCCAAACCAGGACAGATTCATCTGGCCAACTCATCTGGATTAAACCATGGAAAAATTTTTAGAAATGTGTATAAAAATAAAAAGGTCTGATCTTAAAAACATTGCAGTGCAAGATATGGAAAAAGACCCTGTCTTTGAGGTAATAGGAAGGAGGAATCAGAAAATATATAAAGGTTGTGGAAACTAATGACAAAGAGGTTCATGTTATCAGCCACCAGAAGGGACAAGAGGAATTAAGTAGGGAAAAGACTTCAATCCCAGAACACAGATTTCATCTCTTGAGTTTAAAAGGTCTGTCTGTGCATTCTGCTTTAATCACTCTGAATCAATTAGTTTCTCTTGATAGTTCTGAAAAGGGTTTCACTGATTTCAAAACTAGTCAAAAAAAATCCATTTTGCATAGACCATTTCAGCCTGACATTAAACCTTGGTAATTTTTTCTTTTTGCATTTTTATCCTAAGTCATCTAAATCCAAACTTTAAATGAAACACGAGATCTAGGAATATAACAAGCAAAGAAATTTGAACCAATTGTATATTATGTCTTATACATGAAGATTTTACAATTTCTAGTCATGTTTCTCTTTCATGTGAGTAGACAACCACTAAGCAGAGAAGGTTCATTTAAAAGTATGTCACTGTCAAAGTGATAGTGCAAATGATAACCTGAAAGCCTGAGTTGCTCTCTCATTAGCATGCTCAGCATGATATGTATTTCTCTGAATTAGAATGGGGTTACACTGGTGAAAGGTCTTAATCAACAAACAGGATAATCTTGCATTTTACCTCCACCATCCTGAGGCTTGAATGGTTTTCAAAACAGTCACTCTGTATTTTAGTTCAAGTATATCTTGTCTATGAATTTCCAGAGGTCTCATCACCAGATTACCTTGCTTGGGACCAATCTGTGCAAGGAGTGATACCCTCTGCCAATTAGTGGCTCTCCAGTTAGGCTAATATTTCAGTTATCTGCTGAAGATATTATGAGTGACATTTGGACAGTATCCTTACATTGAATGTCAAAAGTGTTTTGGAAAACTGACCTCACAAAAGTCAACAAAAAAAATCTTCTGAAATACAAGAAAGCCCAGCACAAAAGGACTTGAACAGTAGACCTAGGCACTGGCAGGCATTCATTCCTTTGTATGATCAGGGATGCCAGCCTGAATGCTCACCCTCACTGGCAGATATAGCTTTGAATTAGGGAGAGTGTTTTCCAGCTGACTAGTATTCAAATTGCCAGATACCTTTATTAAAAGGCGGATATAAACACGGTGTGTTTTAGGGTGCTGGAAAATCTGGAAGCTGTTTGTTCCATCCTTGGGGAAGAAAAATTGGTAAAGAACAGTTGTCAATTTTATAAATGCACATAAACAAAATGTCTTTGCTGCATTCTGTGTAACTGCATAGCTGATGGGGTGTAATGTTTAGATTATTCCAGTCAATATCCAGTGTTAAACAGCAAGCAACACGTCTTCTGTCCTTCCTCTTTCCTGGTGTGATGCTCATCTATCCTTATAGACTGCTGCTCTCATTCAAGACAGCTATAAATACTGTTGGCATCCTGCCTTGCTGATAGTTCTCAAATCCTTTTTTTTTTTTTTTTTTATTTTCAAGATCACTGGACCTCATAAAATTTGTTCCTTCAAAAATTTCTGGGTAGCTCTAATGCTATCTCAGTTATAGCTGTTTTGAGTATTTTATCAGGTTATGCTCTAAAAAGTCCAGTCAAATTAGATACCTTTGTCTTTGGATCTGTTGTTCCCCTGTGCAAAAGACAGACTTTTATAATTTCTGTTGAACATTCCATAATTTGTTTTACTCGTAGACAATATCAGTTAAAAATAATGTCTCTTACAAGATTCGGCCTACACACTATCAATTAGAAACCCACGTTTGCAGGGCTTAGTTAATTGAAAGTTGCCCAGCAGGATTAGTCTGAGAACAATGATATATTTTCACTCTCAGTTCCTGTTAATTAGTAGGCCATAAAACAGTTCTTACTCACCATAACCTCTTTGAAGTTCAAATCACTAAGATAAATTTAATTCAGCTTATTGTTCTTTCAAGTTTTAATCAGCTAAAAATGCTGCTTATTATTTTTCTTACCACAATGCGTACTTATTTTGAATGCATATTCATATTCATTTGCATATCAGAAAGATCTGTTTGACTGATACTTTATCATCCTTTTACAAATATTCCACTTCCGTTAGCAGGTAATGAATTACATTAAAAGATGTAGATTTTCTGATACAATTATTTTGCAGAAAAAAAAAAAAGTATGAATTGTCCTGCCAGTGGTGCATAAAACCCTCTTACTTAGCATTCCACATAAGTTTGAAACTATTTGTCTTATTATATCAAAAAGAAAAAAAAAATCTTTTATCCAAATCAGTGCTTTAAACTCAGCACTGCTGTGAGCCTCAAGGATAACACAGCTTGGCATTGCCTAATACATCAGCCCACATTCTGCAGTCGCAAGTTTTCTGTGTCTGAGATGGCTTTAGTAGAATTTCCACAGAACTTTAAAATACTATAAAATCTGGATGATTTTCTGGACTTAAAATGATGAATTTTATTGCACAGAGTGATATGGTATCACCGTATTTGTTTTAATACTAAATGCATTTGATTTTGTCTCCACCTCAATTTTTTAGTTCTTAGAGAACAATGGAGTTTTGAAAAGATGACACAATTGTATGGCTGATGTTTTCAAAAAAGTTGCTGAAGTTTTGGTGTGTGGAGAAAAATGAACTGTATAAAGAAGCTGTGGCCAAGAAAGGAGTGGAGATAGTATGGAATTAACACCCCAGCTACATGATTGATAACTTGACCAGTTACCACAGGAAGCACAGAGGGAGTCAGTAGTACCGTACCAGTAGTGTTTACCATGGAGATTCAAATAAACACAGTTTTGTCCCGTAGTAGATTTTTTTTCCAAAATAGCTAATACCACTGTTAATCTTACTGTAAATTTCACAAAAGGTCTTGCCTATGCTTCATCCATACACATACTTACCTCTGTCTTTGAAAGGTGGACAGACCCTAGAACAATTGTTAACAATTAATTGAGTGAATTAACTACTCTTCCTTCAGGGCAGAACTTAGGGTTATTGAACCTTTATAATTCAGTAAGATCACTTTAGCAGAGCATTTAGCACAGACTTTAGTTCATTCTCTTGGGAAGAGTGACAGTATTAACACCTGCTCAGCCAGGAAGAAAATAGATTAATAATATACTGGAAACCCCACTGATACTGTGACAGTCTGCTTCCCTTCTTCCAGTACCAGCTCTTTGGTTAGGATTTTCATTAATTTGTTGAACAGACGATAAACAATTTTCCTGGGGAAAGGTGGTATGTAAGTGTGTTGAGAGAAAAGCAAGAATGACAAGAAGGACACCCAGGTTTCTTTGCCTAAGACTTCATTTTAGCACGTTCACAGAGCTTTATTTTTCTTTCCCAGCCTTCCTACCTTCTTTTCCTCATTTACCCACCAGTGAAGCCGAACACAGAGACATAGCGCTTCATGAAACATGTTAGGAATATTCCATGTGCCCTTTTAGCTGGAACATCTCTGTCTTTCCAGGACTTTCACATCTGTCACAAGCTGAATCATCATCCTTTGGCTGCACTTGCCACACAGGCACCTTGTAAATTATGTCAATAAAACTTTGCAATGGGATTCTCATAGCCCTCCCAAAAAGTGGCCTCACTTTGGCTGAGCTGGTAAGAAATCCATGCATTTCTTAGCTGTCAGCTACATTTTGCCAAGGTCCACAAACTGCAGCTTAGGAAGAGATGTGTAAGATGGCCTTTGTGCCCTGCTGATCTCAATCCACCTGGCTCCAGGCTGTTTCCTCATGTGACCTTGAGGTTGTTACCAGTTGAGCCAGCTGGCAATGGCCTCAAAGAGCTGATATTCTTTCACTTTGAATTAGATCTGCATAAATCCCTTGCCAAATAGGCTTCTATCCAAAGCCACGGACATTATTTGAAATGTACTTGAAAACCCAGTTTACCAGTTAGTTGAGATAGAGCAGTGATAGGAGAGGGTCCCATGAACAGATGTTTCTGTCAGGAGCTACGCCCCTGTAACATGTCCATCGGCACAGCAAAGGAGAGACACTGTAGCAATTCAGTGTCTCCGTGGGATTTCTTTGTCATAATGGCATAAAGACAGTGAACTGTGTTTTGTACCAAAGGTTTCGGCTAGTACTTTAATTCCTTATGACAGGAACAGGATCCTGAAAGAAGATGGCTCCTGTTTGTCCTGGTGTTTCAGCTGGTTTTTGACTCTCACATACAGATGTCTAATATTCTCCATGACTGACTGCCATCCACACGGCTACTGATGGCAGTGACCTTCTATGCAGAAGGATCTATAAAACTAGGAAAGATGGTGGAGCAGGGACACGTGAGATGTGTGTTGAATGACTGATTTATCTATCTATTATATCCACAGAATAAAAGACATTATTATATCATCGGTACTACTGCTATTACTGATAGTCTTAATCAGTCTTGATATATAGGGAATAATTTTCTCCTATCAACTTTTAATGTAAATAGAAAATAGAAAAAGTAGTATCAGGTTGTAGTCTAACAGTTGCATAGTATCTTACATATGGCCCACACATAAACACAGAGACTGGAAGCACTTTCCTGTCTGTAGATCAGAGCAAACACCTCCACTGTGTTCTGACTTCGTGCCAGTGGACTTTCACTGATCCCAGCCCATTCCCCATACTCCAGGGTGCCGGCAGCAGAAGTCACTCAGCATGTTCCAACATGCATTTTTTCGTTGCCTACACTTCATTCAGTAGAAAGGTTTATGTGTCTTGTTTGTGTGTCTGTTTCCTGTAGCTATATGTTTTGGTCTAATAGGAGATATTATCTCTCCCTACAGCTATTCTGCACTTATATTCTCAATCATTGCAGCTAAACCATTATACTGCTGGTGTCATGACAGATTTGGTGCAAGAATGCATAACTTTTCTGTGAAATACAGTAAAGCCTTTGTTTTTCAGTATGGCACTTTCTTGAACTATTGTGGAATAGAAAATTTAACTATATTTAACTTATTGGTTCAGAAAATGTAGAGATGAACATCCAGATGGTATAAAGGTACATCATACATTAAGTCTTCAATACTGATATTTAATGGCCCATCAGCTTTTCTTCAACCAACAGATTCTTTCTATCACCCCAGGTGCTTTTCAAGCAGGGCTCATGCCACGTCTCTAGCTTTCTCATGGGGTCCATCACATATTCACATTTAATTATTTTCATGCTGGTTGCCCTAAGCAGTCAGAAGTCGGCTGGAAGCAGCAGCTGAGCACATTTCTGCTGTATGGCCTGTTCCAGTGATGTGCTGTTGATTGCCTGTTGTTTGGCAGAGATGGTATAAATATGCTCACTCCAGCTGGAATTGTTAGGGCATCTTGTACCCCATGGAAAAGAGTCTTTAAAAAAAAGGTGCAGTTCTTTGTAGAGATTGCAACTCCAGCTGATAAAGATAAGATCTTTTAGCAATGTTCTTCAACTTCTTTAAGGTATTTAATTTATTACAGGATAATAATTGGGTTAAAAAGAAAAACAAGAGCTAAAGAAAATAAAACTGGGACACATGAAAGTGGATTAGAGGTTGAAATAGTGACAGGCTGCAAACTATAACAGCTCACTGGGAAATATCAACCAGTTAGAGACTTTCTTCATGTGTTTTTCTGAGAGCAGTTCTTACCTCAGTCTTATTCAGTATTTTAATTAATAAACTGGAAGAAAATCTGAAATAAAAATAAAGACTGTAGATGACAGATGGTGGGGCTGTAAATTACAGTGGTGAAATGTGATAGAAGATAAAAAATACGAAGTATTTCTTCTTACAGTCTTGCATTGGATCAGATATGGGCTGGACAGAGCTGGATCATAGCTCATAAGAAGGAAAAAAAATGGTATCTTGTTTTGTGTAAGAAACAAGACATCTGCTCAGGGGAAATTTTCAAAATTCAAAAAGCTAATGTAAAATACTTTTAAGTGGATAAATATCTGTTTAAAAAAATAATGAAAGAAAATATTCAAATAGTCACTTGTAGAAATCTTCAGTGTTAGACTCTTTAAAATATATTTTAGAATAAGAAATGACAAGAATTTCAACACTACAAGCCATTTCTGACAAAAAAAAATCCATAGTATCAATATATGTTTTCATTTTTGCCAGTGAATTCATCTGACAACTGATTAATGAAACACATCAGTGAAATCAGTGTGTATTTGCAAGATATTTTAGTGACATAAAAATCTAAATTTTCCTAGACTTAAAATTACAGGAATTATATGTCTTTTCACACCTTAAGAAGAGCATAAAAACTTGTTTTCAGCAGAAAAAATACTCTGTTGAAGAACTGCCTTCAATCAGTGATACATCAGATGTATGTTAAAAATTGAAAGAAAATAGTAAGTAGTAAACAGGTTAGAAACTTCTTTATGAAAGAAATTGTAATGCTCTTAACCATAAAAGTTTGTAGAAAGATAATTAATCTTTTTGAAAATCTTAATTTTGGGTCCTACAGATTAAGCAGCTGATACCTACTTTGAGAACTTTCCTTCAATTTTTTTTTGCATGCAATGACATTTTTTCTGTACAGAGACTGTCAAAATGTGTTAAATACTTTCATAGTCTGACAAAAATCCAAGGTTCTTATAAAAAAGAAGATGGTATTTCTGGTATTTACCTAACATTTTGAACCAGTGAAGTAACACACTTGAAAATAATGTATATTTCAACATTAAATCTGAGTGATACTAATCTTAACATGTTCTCCTTCAATGTTTTCCAATAAAGGATACATGTATGTAGTTTCAAGGAGATACAAGACTTCTATTTAAAAAGAAAACACCATGCACATTACAGTTTCTTCTGACTAGCAATCCTACTATTTCTTAGACTGCTGAAAACTTCATGTTAACTTTATATTGGCATCACTGCTTACATTATCAAGTCAAATGGTCCAACGTACAAGTCAGTTAACATTTATTTACTTAGATGTTACAGGCAAATCACCTGTTCAGTAAGGTACACCAGATCGGAGTAGGTAGAGCTGTAAGGGACCTGAAGGGGTCACCTAGACCTTTCTCCTGCTCCCCTGAGCAGGATCAGCTTGTGTCATTCTCAGCAGATGTGTATACGTCTACTATATTCTTAAACACTATAATTGCTGTAGGCAATCTATTATGGTGTTCGCTTTCTTTACTGATAGATTAATTTTCCTACTGCCTAAATTAAATCTTCCTTGCTGTAATTGTATGACCATTAATTGTTGTTTTATGTAACTTAGACACACAGAACAGACCGTTCCTTTATTTTCTGCAACAGCCTACTGCACATTTGAAGACAACTGTCCCCTTTCTGGGGGTGGATGCATTTTTGAACTGACATCTGTGCTGCCGTATATAGTGCTTTTCAATACTTGTCTCATTTTCCCCACTTAAAGAGTCTTATGTTATAAAACTGATGGTTGACTAAACAGTTACACGTTTATGTCTTCAAATATCATTCATTACTCTGCACACCCACATAGCCATGGGCATATGAAACTAAACATATGAACTGTACTACTATCAGAATGGTTTGAGTAAATGTTGCAGAATAATGCATCCATTTAAAGTGTCCCTTATTAACCATATATCAACTTATTAATTATGCTTTTGTAATAGTTTACCTTTTTCTAATGCCATTTATTACATTAGCCAACATACCCTCAAGCTCAGGCATCTGACATATACCTACCTATAAGGCAAATTTCTGCAAGTTGTAATGAACAGGTTTCTTTGACCTTATATCTTACTGCAGTTGTGTAATACTCTAAATGTAAAAAGATGGATACTTACATCAACAGATAATGTTTTTCTGCATTACAAGAAAAGTATTTATGTATTACATACAGGTCACACATAGCTTCATTCCCCATCATTGTTTCATTATCATTATTATTTGAGGCATCTCTATCAATCTCTTTAAAAAGCTGCAAGCTTGTGTATTATTTCTAGTCACTTTTATATTAAAGAAATTCTGAACTTTGAAACAGAAGCCAGGCAATAAAAAAGGCAGATGATGAACAAACAAATCTGAGAGGGATTTGAAGATTATGATTATTCCAAACTTTTAACCTACAAAACTGGAATATAGATTTTGGGAGAGTAAGTTTTCTTGTAAGATTCAAGCTACTCTGCCTCAGAAAGAGCAAAACAACTAAATACGGGCTGTGTCTATACCTCATTAAAATGAACTGGAATCATTCCATTGACATAATGGGCTTTATCTAAGATGAACTTAAAAATCTCTCTCTTGAATCATAGGAAGGAGATTAAATTGATTTACCAACTTTCTTTTTTATTTATAATAGCACCTGGCATACATCAAGGAACAAGGGGTTCTTACCGACAAATAGTAAAGGATGGAAAGATTTAAACAAAAAATATTCACTGAGGAGAAAACTCTACCATGTCCTGAATTGTCAAAGCACTGTCAACAATAACTCAAGAAGGGTCTGTGAGATGTGAAGCAAGTTAGAATAGCTCCTAGATCTGCCAGAGAAATGCTTTTTCCTGAAAATGAAAACATGTAAAATGGTTCCATTAGCCTAACTTGCATGGTTTTCTGTGCAGACACAAGTATTTGTCTTTGTTATAATCTTTCTTTCTGTCTCTGGAGAGTAGATTTCCTGAAGAATATGTCAAAATATATGTCAAAGTATGTATAATATCAGTATACCAAATATGGACTTTGTATTCGTGTTTATAAGTATACTTTTAGATACACCTTTTAAGGATTTTTCTTTATTTTAGCCTTCAATAAAAACCAGAAACATAGGCCTGATGCAAGGTGTAGAGAAATTTATGCTGAAATGTGTATGGTCCCTGTGATCTAGAATTTAGAGTGGTTTTCATGTGTATAAGGACATCTATACCAATAAAACAGTCTTCAAGGGTTTTTGACGCATATTTGTGATCTGTGAAACAAGCAGTCTGTCCAGCAAAAGATACTCTGGTTTAAGGCAGTAGTCATGAGCACATGTGCTCCCCTTCTTTTTTCCTTTCTTCCACCCCACTAGATATGATATCTGTGAAAGAACCAGAAATGACAGGGGATGATGTTATGGGTACTGTAGAAGTTATTTATTAATATAAGAAATTAATTCTGTAACTTGGTTACTGAGAGTTGATATACTGTAGGAAGAATAGGACTTTACTGATTGATCTATTAAGATAAAAAGAAGCACACAGAAGTATGTGAAACAATGTCTTTCCAGATAAAAATATCAAAGTATAAAGTAATAAATAGATAAAATCTGGTTGTTAACTTAAATGAGCTGATATCTTGTCTTTATCTTAGTACAAATCTTCTTTTCTAAAGGTAGAACCTATTAGATTTAAAGGCTAAAATAAATCCCCAAACTTTTTTTACAGAAAGTTGTGTAAATTTTGGGAGTTCTTAAGGAACTAACCTCCCTCCTTTGCAAGGAGTCTAAACACGATTCTGGGAAGTGCAGGGTGAAGACATTAAGCATCTTGAGAAGTTTTGGAGCAACCAGTGTTGTATGTGATAAGTTTAAGTGTCTTCAGAGTAAGAGCAGTCACAGTCTGAGGTTCCTGACTTATGTCTATGTGCAAGTTAACGAGGGCTTTAGAATGATCAGATGCTTACCTCCAAGTCCATTCACTCTAGTAGTCATAATAATAATATTTGATTTCTTCTATTAAATATACCCCACTATAAATATGCAAAGCACTATTGTACCTGAAATAATTTTAAAAGCCCATACCTTCTCTAAAATCCTTGAAAACTCTATGAACAAAACCTACTGTATTCACTTTTAGCTCCAGGACAAGGAAGGTGTCCTGTATTTGAGATATATTTCTTATCCTTGTTGAATTAAGAAGATATAAAAGAGTAACTGAAAAATAGTCTTGAGATCAGTTTTCAAAATATGGCATTTCCCTTCTGTTGCAAACAAAACATGCTTTTAATAGCATTTGAATAGGCAAATTAAGCAACTTTACGCACAAGTAGATATATTCATGAGCTGAAACTAACCTCCATCTGTTAGGGGAATCCAGCTGAATCCAGCAGCCTGAGAGAGGTGATGCTGGCACAGCTCCATTCCCCAGGTCCAACCAGTAGTGAAGATGAGCACAGATTCCCAATAAGCACAAACATGCATTTGTGCATGCACATATATACTTCCATATATACATATATACCTACATCTATACACACATACATACATACATACATGACCGGCCCCACAAATAAAATAGAGACACAGAGCATTCACATGAACATGAACATCAGTGGTGTCATCCTGTTCTCCTCTTTGGCTGAGCAGGGTAAGAGAATATGTGTGTACATATATACAACATGCACATGCAGTAAAGAGTCCCTTACTGGAAAATAAGAAGATGGGACAGATTGTGTTTATCAGGCTGTTGTGGTTTAGCCCCAGCCAGCAACTAAGCACCACACAGCTGCTCGCTCACTCCCCCTGCCCCGGTGGGATGGAGGAGAGAATTGGAGGCATAAGAGTGACAAAACTCCTGGGTTGAGATAAGAACAGTTTAATAATTGAAATAAAATAAAGTAAAACAATAATGATAATAATAACAGTATAATAATAGTAATAGTAATACACAAAGCAAGTGATGCACAATGCAATTGCTCACCACCCGCCGACTGATACCCAGACAATTCCCGAGCAGCGATCGCTGCCCCTCAGCCAACTCCCTGCATCTTATATACTGAGCATGATGTCATATGGTATGGAATAACCCTTTGGTCAGTTTGGATCAACTATTCTGGCTGTGCCCCCTCCCAGTTCCTTGTGCACCTGGCAGAGCATGGGAAGCTGAAAAGTCCTTGACTAGCATAAGCAGTTCTTAGCAACAACTAAAACATCAGTGTGTTATCAACATTCTTCTCATACTAAATCCAAAACACAGCACTATGCCTGCTACTAGGAAGAAAATTAACTCTATCCCAGCCGAAACCAGGACACAGGCACAGGGCATGGCCAGACAAGCCTATTCACTAGCCCTTGCTTCCACACAAATGAACCCTTGTATTCCTTTATTCCTCTGTTTCCCACACTTGCTTTTCCCCAAATCACCTGAAGTCCTTCCTTTCCTCGTCATAACATCCTTAAATATACTATAATAAATCCTGAGCAATCCCAAGCTGCTTTTCCCCTGCATCCCATGTGTCCCACATGTCCCACACTCCTGAGCAACAACCTCTCTTTAGTCCGGAAGAGCTGCTCTCAATGACTCAGGGTGATGGGCTCCATGCCTGGACACTGGGATTGAAGCTCTCCTGGGACAGTTTGGGGAGGGGTCTGGACAAGGCATCCATTCCTCAGGAGTCTGTAATTTGGATTCCCCTCCTGCCACTATGACCCTGTGCTCCTCTGGGCTTGTGGAGATGGGCTTTTCATGCGCCAGTGGCTTTTGAGATGGGTCTGGGAGCAACTGGTGCAGGTTATTGGGTTACTTCAGCCGTCATTATTTCTGTGCTGCCTTTGTGTGAGCAGATGAGCTTCTTGTCACTTAACCTACCACCATCCATTAGGGGTTGTATCACATTTTGACCTTAAAATGTGGGTAAACACATATGTGCTTAGTTTTTCATGCATAACTCAGCTATCAGAAGAGTTTTTCTAATTTTCTTGTGAAGTGTGCCATTACTTATCCATCTGTAAAGTTTTATTAAAAAAAAATCAACCCAAAACCAACCAAACAAAAAAACCCCCCAGCTTACCCATCTCAGGGCAGTGAGAAATATTTCAGGATATATCTCAAATAAAATCTTTTCTCAAGAGTCTTCTGGATATTTATTTGTGTTTCAATACCATGAGAGCATTAACCAAGATTCTGCTAGGTAAAAAATGCAACATAAAGATGAATAAACACAAGAGGTAAGTGAGTGTAAAAGGCATTTAGATGGAAAAGTGGAGGAAGGACAAAGGAAGTGGAAAAGATATATATAAATAAAGGTTAATTAGCATTTTTTAAGTATCCCTAATATCTGAAATATTCCCTAGCCAGTTATTTCTCGCCAACCCTATCTTCAATGTTGTCTATCAAATTACTATCTTTTGACAAATTTAAGGTTCTAATACTCATGAAGAAATTGTTATCAAAAACCATTCCGAAAATATCACTATAATATCTTTATTAAAATCACCTTTGCAAAAAATATTGTGTAGTCCATGAAGGGATGTTGAAATGTATGATTAGGTATGGAAAGGAATGAAGTATTGAAAGATCATGACATATTACTGTTAACTTCATACTGAAAGAGGAAAATAGTATTTGCCAGAGCATGATTTCAATTTCAATTTTCTTAATCCTAAAATAAGCATAAATCACCAAACTGGGAATGTCTTAAGTAAATGTGTTCATGTAAAATACAGTTTTTGTGTAGGAAAGTTTCTAGTGAAAGATGTTTTTTTTCTATCTTTACCGTTAGGGCTTGTGCTGGTTTCAGCTGGGATAGAGTTAATTTTCTTCCTAGCAGCAGGCATAGTGCTGTGGTTTGGATTTAGTAGGAGAAGAATGTTGATAACACGCTGATGGTTTAGTTGTTGCTGAGTACTGCTTATGCTAGTCAAGGACTTTTCAGCTTCCCATGCTCTGCCAGGTGCACAAGGAACTGGGAGGGGGCACAGCCAGAATAGTTGATCCAAACTGACCAAAGGGCTATTCCATACCATATGACGTCATGCTCAGTATAGAAACTGGGGGGACTTGGCTTGGGGGCAGCGATCGCTGCTCAGGAACTGTCTGGGTATCGGTCAGCAGGTGGTGAGTGGCTGCATTAGTTGGTTTTTTTCCTGGGTTTTGTTTCTCTCTCTCATTGTTCTCCTTTTCATTACATTTTTTAAAATTATTATTATTATTATTATTATTATTATTATTATTATTATTATTTTCAATTATTAAACTGTTCTTATCTCATCCCATGAGTTTTCTTACTTTTGCCCTTCCGTTTCTCTCCCCCATCCCACTGGCGGGGGAGGGTAAGCAAGCAGCTGTGTGGTGCTTGGCTGCCAACAGAGGCTAAACCACAACAGGGCTGAAACAAGATACTTTGCCTCAGATCAATCCATGTCTCTGTCCATCAGAAATTTTGTGCCGCCTTAAGGAATTTTCACATTGGATATTTGATCTCCTAATAGTGTTCATTGACTTTTGCAGGGTTGCGAAGGAGTCCATGGCATCTGGCCGTGGGGATGCATCCTTCAGCTAAAAAGCGAAGAGTGGAACTCCCAAAACTATTATTTCCATAGATAACAGAATGGTCTAGATAAACTTATGTAACTGTAGACATCACTCAAATGAAGCTGTTTGTCATTTTTTTTCATTATTTTAAAAGCTTTAAATTTTAAATCATTTGAAGAATTTCCCCCCAAAATTGTTAAGAATAATACTGTTCTTTCTTCAACAGAAGGATAGCTTAGTGGTTCAGAATAGGATAACAGTTCTGCTGATTAGCAAAACCAAGAGAGTGTAGCTTGGTCGCAGGATCCTGACAGAAAGAAAGAAACTTATTAACTACACTGAAGCCAATGAATGATACTTGGTGATAGGACGTGCACTAGGAAAATATGTCAATAATAACAATAATAATCATCATCATCATCATAATCGTCATAATCTTAAATTTCCTTGATTATAAACATGTTAAAATTCACACATAACTTCTTTCTGCCTGAATTAAGAATTTAAATGGCTGAAAGCATCTTCTTTCATAGTTTATCAGTAAGTTAATATAATTGTTAGTGATCAGCAGTTTCAGAACTATTCAAAATTGTTTTTTCCATAAAAATGATAGTTGCACAATAGAAAGTTCCATACATAAATTTCAATATTCATGTCTGCATATTTTGTTATTAAATGTAAGTAAACTCATATAAGTCAGTGAAATAGAATACTCTCTGATATTAAATTTGGATAATGTGCATTTTATCACATGTTATAATGGATATTTTACCAAATGCTAGTTATTTCTTAATTCTGGTAGAATGTGATATTGCATGAATTTTGGAAATAGGAATGACTTACAGATTAGCTCTGTAGTTCTGCCTTTTCCCTCTGTTTTTTTAATTCAGCAATCTGATTTAGCTTCATGACATAGAAGCCAAAAACCATCTGTCTGGACAAAAAGTCTTCAAATACTAATTTTTCTTTGAACAAAGGAAGTCTGAAGCACATTTGCTGGTTTTTGTTAATACCACTTGCAAGACAGAACCTCCACTGTGATAAGTATACAAGAATCAAAATACAGGAGGGTAGGTGACATGGGTGCTTAAATTCAGAATTTGCCTTTTTTTTTTTTGTATCACTGTGGAGAATCATGAAAATGAATCATGAAAGTGAGCTTGAGAAGAGAAATAATCCAAGAGATCACCTCATGTTGTCAAATGTTTAAAAATTTTTCTATTAATATTATTTTTTTTTCTTCTTTTTTTCTTTATTTTCTTGAATAAAGGTAGCACCTGTACAAATTCACTTCCCCCACGGGAGCTATCTTTTGAGGCCCACATTTTGAGGCTTATCAGTAATGAACTTCTTTATGGAATTCTTCCTTTCTTCCTGTGTACCATAGGTGAACTGTAGGAAACATTCTGAGACCTTGAATTAACAAGCAATAAAATATTTTGTTATCACCTCCTGAAATTAATATGCTCAAAGATGGCCCAGTTGGAGCACTGAACTAATAAAGAGTAATGACTATGATAGGCCTTTTAATGTGAAAAGGGAAAGATATAGATCAATTATTTTAGAAAAGAAACTGAAGAGAAAATTATGTCAGCATTTCTATCTGCTAAAGATCCTTCTTGAATGCATTATCATGCATTTTGAATTAATGTATATGGTAGTAATTGTTATTATTGGTATGTCAACAGTTATGCCTGAATAGATAAAATGACAGTGCAGTTATGTATAATGCTAGAAGTTTTTAGTTTATTAGATAAATGTACAGTAAAAAGCAGACTTGAAGTAGACCATGAGAAAATTAAAATAAGTAAAGGTATTTTTCTTTTGTGCTTAAAGTTCTTTTGCAAAATTCTATCGTAAACTCAGCCATTTGCAGTTACTGTCTTTTTTGCCTCCAATAAAACTATAGCAGCTGTCAATAAACTGTAAAAAGTGCAGGAAATAAAAAAAAAAAAAGAGCAGTGCAAAGAATTCCACTGCAGAGAAAATAAAGGAGCTGTAAATGAGCAGACTTAAACTTGCATAAAGGATTTGGAAAATGAGTTCTGCATTTTACAAGAGCTGGTCTTCCAATACATATTGTTCAGTGGCAAATGCACTGTATGGTTCCTAATAAGCTTTTAGTACTACCTGTGCCAGCTGAACCCTTTCCTGTTTAATACGAAGTTACGACAAAGCAATTTGCTTTGTGGAATAAAAAGGAATCTGAAGAGCCCAGACAGAGAAATCCAATTTCATCTCCAGACAACCACAGTACTATATGCCTTCCATTTTAATGACTGACGGATTCTATTTCTCCTTTCCTGGCATCACAGAAGAAGCTGGCTTTCCTGCCTAGTGAACAATCAGTTAAAAAAATCAGTGTTATATTTTGGGGGTTTATTTCGGTTGCACTATGCTTGCAACACATGTGCATACCTTTTTTAATACCTTGCTTCCTTCTACTATTAATTCAGCTAAAATACAGTTGCCAGGATAATGAACTGTAGGCTTATATAAATTCTGTCTGTTGCTCCGTCATCCTTTTCTGATAGTACGCCATCGATCCATCGAGTGTGAGCTGATTGCAGATTTCTAAAAAGTAAAACACTTCTTACTTTAAGACTAAAGCTGTATCTAAGCCTGTGAAAGACCCATGAGCTTCTCTATCAATCCATAACACATTTTAGAAAGTATATTTTTTATTTTTCCTCCTCCTGTCACGGAATGTCAAATTCAGGGGGGTTTTAGGTTGATTAGAGTCTGTCCTCAAAAGAATGACTCCAGTTTTACATGCCAGTTCCAATAAAAGAACCAGATTTGACCCAATGTTGAAAACAATTTTTGAAGGCAAATTTACAGGTTTAGGAAGCAAAACTTTAATTTGATTTACATATACTGAAGTCTCTTGATCTTATCTTATAAGTACAATAAAATTCCATTATTTCATTGCTAAATGTTTGAGGAACTTTTTATTCTTTTTAAAAGTATCATTCAACTTTACCAGTAGTAAAGGTTCTATTTTGCTACACACTTTACTATTTGCATATGTATCTGAAACAAACAAGAAATAATTGAACTCAAAATTTCCATTGCATGCAAAAATTAAAAAATTCTAAAAAGGCAACAAGAATTGTCCTATTAAAAAAAAAAAAAAAGTGTAAGTTTTCTCTTAGTGAACTATGGAAAGCAAGCATTTAATTAAAAAGTAATTCAAACTGGTTTGCATAGAAATGTTCTTATGAAACAGAACCTTAAAATCTAAATTCTTAGGCTTTGTTCTACGATTTTTAAGAAAGGACCTCTAAACTTCTAGCTACCATTGAAGCATCTGAACACTACTATCAAGACACTCCTGGATCCCCACAAGGATTTCCAGATCTCCAGGTTCAGTGGTACTAAGTACCATCTGGCATTTGGAATGGAAAGCCCAGAGATTTTGTGGCAATGAGCCTGGAGTGTCTGGCTTCTGAGCCCCAGCTCCTGCATAGCTTTGACCCTGGCAGCCCAGAGAGTTAATAGGTGATGTATCCAGAAAGCAGGCAATGGAAAATTGGTGTATTTCATGGAACCATGTTCCACTGAACATGATTCCTTAAAAAATTTAAATGAAACTCAATTTTGCATGTGAAATAGAAGATGAGTAATGTGATTTTAAATAAATGAACTTCTGCTACATTTGTGGATAAAGTTGAAATCCTTTTGGTCAATGTAGTATTACTTTTTCAAATTGTTCATGAGTAATATATCACTTATTTCTTGACTGCAGAAATTGTCTTAACTTGCCTACTCACCAGTTGTTTTTTCCAACTAAGATGGCTAAAAACTCATATGATATTTAAACTGAACAGTTGGTAGAGTTCAGTCAAATCTTTTCCTAACTTGACAGTAGAGATCACTACTTTAGTAACAGTTTTTTAATCTATCAGGGGAAAAAAAAAAATCAGGGAAAGTGATGATACACTTTTTAATTCTGTAATATATTTTCTTTGTATTATATTTGTTTTATTATGTAGTGCCACATGTTACAGGAAGAAAACTACATGAACCTACAAACCTGTGACATGTATAGTTAAATGCCAACATAGACAGAAACTTAAGTTTCACTTGCTCATATGCATTTCCTGGAACGTCCCAGTATTAGAGAACAGCTAAATACACATTAGCTGGGTTTTTGGGGAGGGTTTTGGTTGGTTGGTTGGTTGATTTGTGGGGTGGGGTTTTGTTTTGTTTTTTTTTTTAACTTCCTATTTTTCTTCAGTTTCCAATGAGAAAAAAAGAAAAACAAGAAGTTTTGCTCACTGAAATTTTTTTCTGTTTTTTCTAAATGCTTCACTTTGAACTAGATCAATATGAAGAAAAGTGATAAACAAGTATCTAACTATCCCTCACCACCTTCAGTACATGCAGAAAGTAATCTGATATCAGGTAGCATGTAATACACATATCAATGATTCCATTGCTCTTGTTTTGGGACCTAAAAATTAGGTCAACATACTCCCAATGGAATCCCAGAGTATATCATTAACATTCTGAATGTAATTAATTCACTATTATACCCATGTGAAATGAAACTCATTCAAGTTACTAGTATCTTAAAGGATGTCAGGACATTTGGGCTTGAAATATGTTTGCACTCAGCAATCCAAGAAGTGTTTGTATTTTAAATGAATGTTATGGTTGTACCCTGTTTCACTCCTTGTTTCTTCTTCTGGCTTTCTGTTCTGCTTCCTTCCTGATAATTTCTTATTTTTTTCTCTTTAGCTGTAAGAAATGCACTCAGCAGATCATTGGTAGTCTCCATTTGATAGCTCACCACAGTATGTCCCCAAATTTTTCCGTGTATAGTGGCTTCACAGTATATAATCTTTGAGCATTTTTGTTTCCCTGGGAACAGATTGCTAGCCCTGATTACATTGAAAAACTCTTTCCTATCTGCTTAATGTTTTTAAAGTCTTAGGAAAACCTTTTTTTAGTAGCATCATCTCTTTTAACATACTCTTCAACAAATCTTGAACTGTTTATGTTATTTATTGTTTTTATTTATCTTTGTGGCCATCATCTGGAGAAATGCTTTAATCTTATTGGCTTTATTTTATTGCCAAACTCTAGTTCCACTGAAAGAAATCAGGGTTTTATTGTTTTAGTGTATTGGGACTGAAAATTAACTTTTCATTGAAAAATCTTGGCAAAAGTACAGGCATGAGAATAAACTCCCAAGTTAGCGCAAGTTTTCCTAACACAGCAACTTAGATTCTGAACTCAAAGCTCATCAAAAGCTGAAGTTGTTTTAGGACTAATCAGGCTTACTATGACTTAGAGAGTGTGCAACTCTTAGCACAACCTTTTTTTTAGAAATTCTAAGCATGACAGTGATTACCAAAATGTAGTCTGATAAGAGTCAAGAAGTAGGCTGACTACATATACACCAATTTTGGTCCATAAAGCCAGTGCTGGTATTATCTCCACTTTTCAGATGTTAAGATTTTAAAAAGGGCACAGTGGTGCGCAGCATCTACATGCTGCTAAGGATTACTTGTTGTAGTTAACAGAGCGCTTGAACTGCCAGTAATTAATAGAGTGCCAGTCCAAATTACCTAGTAGAAAGAAGCCTGTATATAATACGGTTATAATACTCTTAAAATTGCTATATAGAACATCTGTGACATTAAAATCCTAATTTGTGTAAATAGGTGACTCCTTGAAAATAGTGAAATTACGGACTTGCAACAGCTGAGAATCTTATCTACTGCCTTTTCTAAGTTTCAGACCCATGTTCTTTGCTGAGTCTCAGATCTATTAAGTGGCATGATGTGTCCAGCTCAGCTTGTTACTTCATATCATCCCTATATGTAACAAACCTCTGACATCCTTCTAAGATATCTTAACATTTGTTTGTTTCAGAAAGTGAAAAAAACAAAACAACCAAACCAAAGAAAAATAACAACTTAAAAAAATAAACAAAAATACCCTTCTACCCTGACCTCATCCACAAAATGTTGCTAAAATGTGTTAGAAGCGTTTTAAACACTGAAGTGGGCTTCTGCAAAATTGTTTCTGATTTCTTCTTCTTTGGAGTGCTGGTATATATACAACACACTGTCTCATGTTTTTCTACAGGTGTAATAATGGCAATGTAAAGGTGGACACATTTTTAAGTTGCTACTTTTGGCAGTTCTGAATATAACAGTTCTTCAAAACATGACCATTTCTGAGAAACATTCATCATACTGTTCATTTGTAAAATGAGCTCCAAGTGATAGTGGTTATACTTATAATAACATTTTAAAGCTGTCTACTTTGCAGTTCCTAAGGAGTAAACTTCCTGCTGGCATCAGTCTGAAAGATGATTTGAAAGTTCACTCTCATTTTCTTTCAAAATTGTTGCTTCTTCAGTATGACTTCATAAGGAAATTTATTGATAGAAACGAAGCAAACAGGATACCTTTGCATCATTTTACACCTTGTTAACAATACTTTAAATGTAAAATATGAACTCGAGTTTGCCAGGAACAACTTCTCAGGTCTAAGTGGTAGAGCATGGTTCCTATTGTACACAGAGTCCAATAATTTTATTGTCCACTATGCTTTGGTCCAGAAATACAATTCTGGTAACCTTTCAACACTCCAGAGAACTGAAGGTGACAAGAAACACAATTTAACTTTCAGACTTCTCTTGTGGTTCTTTTTCTTTTGCCCAGCTTGAGCTCACTAACTAGAGTCTCCAGGTGTCTGAGTTTTACAAAGAGCAGAAACGAACATCTGTTCAGCATGTAACAAATGTAGCATTGTTTCTAATAACAGACTTATAAAACAAACAAGTTCAAAACAAACAAAAATATGAATACATTATAAGACTGAATCAGTGCAAGTGATGTATGTTCTAATAAATCTTTTTCTTATAAAAATCTTGAGTAATTTCTTTTCATCTTTAGAGAGAATCTAAAAATTTTGATCCCTAATTATGCAGGTCATATCGCTACACGTATTGTTGGCCCTAAGTACTGAGTGGTTCTGCTCAAATCTCTACAACTGTAACTGGTGTGCTAATTCTCCTGAAAGAAAACATTCAACAAAATTCAATAATCTGTTTCCTGTTTTTATTATTTTTTAAACTGGAGTGAGTCTAATGACTGTAAAATATTTCTATTGATGTAGCTTCCAGCTGTTAGTTCTGGAGGATAGATTTTTACTGAGTAAATAAAGTATAGGAAGTAACTCTGATTATCTTGGATGTTGTGAATTTCATGCTATAGCTGTCAGTTCTATTAATTCCAGTCCCGTACACCTGAAGCTTGAGGCTGATGGTATAGTCAAATATCTATGTATGTGATGAATTACTCCCCTCAGGGAAAGTTTTCTGGTTTTTCCTTTCTTTCCCTCTTTTTTTTTTTTAAAGGAGATGGTTTTTCATCTTGGATAGGATGAGATTACTATTGCACTGATACTGCCTTGGCCTTTCAAATGTAACCTGTTGCCAACAGGGGAAGACCAAGCACGATTCTTCTCTGAAATGGAAAAAACCCCACACATTATTGATCAACAAAGTTAATCTTTATGGCTCAAAGCACCTCTGATATATGTATATATATATATATGTTTTCTCTTGAATACTACATTAATAATTCTACTGTTTCCAGAGCAACAGAGGTGATTTTCTTGTCTTTATTAATCTGTGCTTACAATTCACTGATATTTTTCTACAGGGTTGTCATGTGTGCAGCTGACTGTATGGATATAAATCATATTATTTTGAAACATTTAGTTCTATGAAGTGTATTCCAGGCTGGGAAGAAATAGAGGGTGCAGTTATTTGAGTTAGAGAACAAACTTGCAAAACAAACAATAAAAAGGCCAGACAAAATTAATTTTAAGTCTCAAGCTAATGGGCTCTCTTTTTGTTATTTCACATTTCTGAGGTTTAAGTAAATGAAAGCTCTTTGCAAAACCTGGATAATAAGGATGACAACTGGTTAGGTTTCTTTTTTTGAACAGTTTCTTTTTGGAAAGTGCTGATTGGGCAAACCCACACTATTTATGGGGACCTGCCAGTTTTGATGGATCTTCAGTTAGGAGAAGTTTCTGAGATCCAGGAGTAGATTTCTCTCCAAACTGAGAGGACCAGAACAATAAATCAGTTGTGGAACTCACCTGACTTTGGCAATCTCAGTTACATCTCCCTGCCTTCATTCTGGTCCAGTTCCTCTCTGCCTCATCTCCCCATTTTTCTGGTTCACAGCTGAGTCTAGAAGGACGTTATAAGAATTCCTCTATAGGAATATCTAAGAAGTTTCTATAAGTGGAACCATTTCATATTGATTAAAAGGAGAAAGACAACTGCTTTGATTTTTTTTTAAAGGAAGAACAAAAGAAAGTTGCTTTCTGCATGAAATTTTGAAATGTTTGAATGCCCCATGGATTCACAAATCCAGTTTCCAACCATCTCTAATTACGTGTTCACAAGGGAGATGTTGGTTACACACAAATGAGGATAAACAGTAGGTGGATGGTCATATGTCTGTGGCAGGCAACTAGTTTGTTTCTGCAGACTCATGACAATAAGGTCAAGAATTATGACAACTCTCCTTAACAAACAATGTTTTGGTTTTTCATGATTAAAATAAAGACTACAGAAAATCAACCACTTCCTCAACAGACTGTCATCTATCTATAGGGTGGATGCTGAACCTGGATGTTTTACAAATAGTAAAACCACCCCTGACTCCAGTCAATAATTTAAAAAAAGAGTTTAATATTGTGAGATGATGTGGCATACAACTGCTTTTTTACCTAAAGAGACTGTGTCATGGAAAAAAATTAATGAGACAAATATTTTCCAACAACAGGGAAGGTTTAATATTCAGTATCTATGTGTTGCAGAAAATCAAAACTCATTTGAGAAAGAGCTACATTTACTACAAATACAGTAGTATTTTCTATTTATTTATTTATTTATTTATTTATTTATTTATTTATTTATTTATACACCCCCCACCCCCCCACCCCCCCCCCTCCAGCCCCCTCCACCCCGCCAGGCTGTATAAGTTTAAACAATTTTTGGAACTGTTACAATTCAACATCTGTCCAGGACACAGAAATGGATGACTCAGAAGATGAACTACAGTGAAAGCTGCCTTAAGACACCACCAAGCCCTTGCTGCAAAGAAAGCTCCGCAGAAAGAAAGCCAATTCTGGACTGACCTATAAGACCACTAATTTGTGCAGAATAAAAAGAGGAATGATGGAGAGGAAAAGAAAAATGTGGTTTTATATATATAGACATGGAGAAAGAAAAACAAGATAAACACCTTAATTTAGATTTTTCCTTTAGTTTAGGAAGGAGAGATTGAGTCTATTATTCACAGAATGAAAGCCATATTCAGTCAGCCAGAGCTTCAAGATGGCTCCTGATATAATTTAATTAAGGTGTTGCCTAAAGTTTCTCTTGTGATGGCATCATGCAAACTGCTGCTGAACATATAAATGTTGCTACATTTAGCTGTTACTGACTGGTGTTAGGACCAGAGAAGCTAAAAAGATTTTAGAATATACTTGTATGCCTCTGCAATGAATAACTTCTTAATGTAATAGAAAGTAATGAGAGGTAAATATCTAAATAGATACATAAAGGCTATTCAAGAATTCCCAATCAGGGGACTGGTCTGAAACAGGAGGAGAGATATACATTCTGTTAAGAATAAGTTAAAATATAAAAATAAGTAATTGTGGGGTGGTAGGCATTCAGAGTTGCTTGCTTTCCAAAAATGGAAAGCTACTCATATTAGTGTAATAAGTAATATGGCCAGTAATAGAAGTACATGATTGAAAACTATGTTTCATATAATTGTCTTTGGATTTCTGAGTTACCCTATGCTCTTTTCCTGCTTAGTGGGTCCAATTACCCAACTGTTTTGATTTATATTATCAAAGTGCTATCTTGATAAAATAGTCTTTTTGTTTAAACTGTGTTTAAATAAATAATAGGAAACAACAATATCTTTTGAAAGCAAGAAGAAAGTTGAGAAAAATTCAGATTAAGTTAGGGAGAACAAAAATATTCAAAGCATATTAAGCTGCTAAGAAAACTCTTATGTGGTAAAATGGGGAAGCAGTGACAGAAAAAGGTGTGGGTAAAGTTAATTTCTGTTGTTTCCCCTGGGAAGATCTACAGAATAGACAGCATATGCTAAGAAGCAGCTAAGTAAATGAGCTCAATGTAATGGGTTTTCTCCAGGAATCTGAACTATCACAAATATTTCTGTACTTTACTACGTTATACTAAACCCTTTATTACTTAAAACAGGAGTGGTATGAACCTCAAATGACAGAGAGCATAGATAATCCCAGAAGATTTAACTGTGGTTTGAAGACACATGCCCTTTAGAAGCATGCTAATCACTGAGTACTTTACCAAAAAAACAGGGTTAGAAAAATTATTGTTTCAATTGGTACATTCTCTGAGTACGTACTCTGTAGTTTACAGAGGCACTGATCTAATAGTTAACATCTGAGAAAAGAGTGGTCATGGCACCTCTTCCTACTTTAGCTAACTGGATTGAATAAAAAGATAACCTAGTTGTCTTGGCAAAATTAAAAGCCCTCAAGAAAAGACTACAAAGAAAATTCTGTAAATAGGTCATTCTGCAGATCACAATAGTTAGAAAAAAGATTTAGCATGGATGCTAAGCATCTCTGAGTTTTCTTTTCTATAGTGCCAGTTACCACAGATGCAGTTTGAGTTTTTAACTTCCACCGTGTTGGCTGCCATTTTTCCTAAGCAATATAGTAGGCCTTTCTTCTTTTAAATAGAAATTTCTTGCAAAGGAAATAGGCAGGATGATTAGCCATTTCAATTTCGTGAAATTCCACAGCTGGTTTACCTAAATGATTCCTCTCTCCTGAGACACTGAAAGTCAGAAATAGATTTTTAAAAAGTAATTTTTTTTCTTTTGGTAACTTATTTTGCCAAATTACTAGCAGTAAAGTTAATAATGGAATGGCATTTTTTTAGTTTAATTTTTTCCTCCTAGCTTTAAATTATTCTGTATTTTCTGAATAACATACAAGATATGGTATATTCAGTTGTTTAGTTTCAAACAGACAAACATTTCTAAAAATATACAGAATTACAGTATATTATAATCCAAATAATGTATTAATAAAAATTTCACAGCACTTCTGGTAGTAAAATGGGAAATATTCATTATATGGTCTGTATAACAAGGAAGACATTCTCTAATATGTTTTGCAAATACATCTTTGGTGAATTGTTTTATCAGAAATGGTGCTGCAGAAATTAGAGAGTTACTGTAGATGTTTGATTAATCTTATATTTTTAGGCATTGTATAAATCAACTAATGATCATTTAAGTGCATTTTTACATAATAATAGCCGAGTTAGTGCTTCATTGTTAAAGTCAACACGGGTTAAGTAGCTTCAATAATTTGTTTCAGTGATGCCTTCTTTCAGCTGCATTTCTTCAGATTTTTATTTTTGAATTACTGTCCATAGTTCCCGCTGTCCTTCCTTCTGAAGTCCAGGGCGGACACACATTTTTTCTTTTTCTCTTTTTTTTTTTTTAAACACAATCTACCTGACAGTCATTCTTCCTTTTTTTCAGTGTATTAAAATGTACTTTCTTTACATAAGTTATCATGGGTAGATTTTACAATACTGTGTTGGCTTTCATCTTTTTTCCTCCAGCTGGCAGATCTCTCAGCATCTTTAAACCGTGGCTGTGTAGGATACATGCAAATATTCCTATTTATTTTTTGTCTGATGTTCAGCCAGTTGAGTTATTGGAAGGCTTGTAAAGGTGCAGTACTTCAGCTTCCAGAATAAATGCCAGCACATTCCTTCACTCAAAACCCAGCAATGTAAATTGTCTGTAGTAGTTGCTCCTTGGAGTAACATTTAAAAATTGAGTGGAGCATTCTTATGTTTTACAGCCATGTGGTGTACAATTTGGCAGTGTTTATGGACTTAGCATTTTTATTTGATGAGCTTCCAAAAATTTTCATAAAAGCAGATTCTCTTTGTTATCTCTTTCATATCGGTTTTCTTATAGTGTTCACCAGCATCTTCCAAGAGCACATTAAGTTACATTGTTAGTATATGTCACATGTTGTTTATTCTCTCCCGAGAGAGAAGGATGAACAGCACGGGTATTGTTACAGTGTGTTTTATACACACCTATGTCTGTACATGTATGTTCATACAAACAACATATTTATATATAAGTATGCATGTTGCTGAATTTTATTTTTTAATAATACTGGAGAAATGTGCCTTCCCCTTGATGCAGGAGTCAGGAGATGCTCTGTGTGTATGTGCGCATGTGTGTGTTGGCTGGGCGCAATGGTGGTAAGAACAGAGGGGAGGATGAAGGAATGGAATATTTATTTTACACTCAGTTAAACCCAGAACAGATGTTGTCTACCACAGATGACTGTGATCCATACCACAGAGAGTTTAATTTTCCACAGAAATCAAATCACCTATAGTGGTTTTCACTTCCAAACCTTTTAAAACATGTTTTAAGTTGCCATGAAGGACATAAAGACTTTGATATCATATTCTACCGAAAGCCAGCAGGTAGATCAGAAAAGAGGCCAGATAGGTTTGTTATATCCTGGACCACTGGAGCAAGATATCAAGATGTTCTGTTCATTCTCATAAGCATCCCATCCAAAACATTACCAATATCTACAACTGCTTCCATGTCTTAGACTTCATTAGTTAATTTAGTCTTCCCAGTATACTTATAGTGACATTATTAACTACTTTTCTGTATTGCTGTTTGGTTTTTTTTTACTGTTTCACCTAAAAAAAAGAGGCATATATGATAGATTACAGTAAAGTACAATGAAGTACCAAAGAATGACATAATGCAAAGTGGTTAAAAGAACTGTTGGCTTTAATTTTTGAAATCCTATATAGAACTCTTTAAACCTTTTTGCACATAAGGGCATATTAAATTGATGTGTTTAAACTTGGCATTTAAGCATTTGTTTTTATTCCTTGGGACTGTGGGCACAGTACACAAAAGAACTGGGATATCTGAAGGTCTTTTGATTCTCAAAGTTTTCACTTCAGATTGTTGCATTTTAAACAAAAATGGAATTAGTAAGAATTTTAGGATATAATTTTCTAAATAACTTATGAAAGCTTTTTAAAAGTATACTGAAGTAGCACAACTTTATTTTTATCTTGTGCTTTGGAGCATATTCATCTCTGAATTGTATTGTTTCTATGCTCATTGCAACTGAATTCAGGGTTCAACCTTGCTCAGCCCACAATTCCTTATCTTTTCAAATGTTCATGTATTTATTTTTTTTCCCTAACAAATAATGATCAAAAATGAATTACTCTAAAATGCTTATTTAAAACCCTAAAACTGAGGTGTCTAAGTATTTACCTCTGAGGCTGGTTGTGTATGGAGTTGTTTAGTCAAATTAATGCATTTGCAGATTGTTGAGTTTCATAGGATAATACATAGCCTGATCTAACACTTTTACTTTAAACACATTTATCTGCACTGTGTTTGTCTACAAATAGTTCTATTCATTTTAGTAGCTCCATGAGACACATAAGTGATAATGAATTGCTTTAAAGAGTCACAGTCTGCCTCGTTGTCTCCCATTCTCCTTTGAAGTAAGTCAGGATGAGAGCTAGTGTGCACAGCAGTGCATCAGATACTTGATTTTAGTTGCAAATCCCCATTCACCTCCAGTGGCACTGCAGAAGCTGCTCTTCAGCTTGCAATGAGATGTTCCAAAGACACAACTGAGAATGAGAGACCGAGTAGATTGTGGCCTCTTGTCTTTGCTCAACATAAGAAAGCAGTAAGAGCTGTGTTACAAGCTAAAGTTTTAACATCATAACACTAACAGTTAGCTTATAAGCTAACTTTTTGGAATTGCTTGAGGGACCTCCAAAAGGAGAAAAAAACACAAAACAAAGCAAAAAAACCCCTTGAGCTGTTAGAGTTGGAATTTGAGAGCATATAGCTGGGGATTATAATAATTCATACTCTCTGTTGTCAACAGTCTAAGACTTAACACAGAAGCGCTAACGTATGCATATGTTCTGGCGTGAAAAAGAGTTTGCACAATTTAAATGCTTGAGCACATGCAATTCCTTTCACAACTTCTGATATTATGTTTTCAAAGGAAGCCTAGGGAATTTTAGAAGGCATTCTTTGTCACTGTACAAAATAAGATCACCCTAAGATTGTCACCATTTCTTTGACAGGAAGGAAAAAAAGAAAGAAGCTATATTTAATGTGTTCTCTTCGAACAAGGTCATTTTCAAACTGTGTGTTTTCACATAGGCACGAGTTCACCAGTTTCACCTCTGGCAGCTGAGGTTTCCTGATGGATTAATATCTTCCCTTTGCTTACATTTCTTTGGAGATTGCAGGAGTCATGTTTCCTGTGATGCACAAGAAAACAATTTCAAGGCACAGGGGATTGTTCTGTTCAGACATAATGGTCAATTTAAAACATATTTTCATAAAAGTTTCTGCCTGCTTTTTATGACCCAAGTAAATGAAAAGCATGCATTGTACACATTCTTAAGGTATTCACGGTAAGTTTTTGTATATCAAGATGAAAAATTTACCTGTTTAATTCAAAATTTAGTTTTCATTGACTTCACCTGTGTAGAAAACTTATTTGTAAAGTATAAAATGCATTATTCTAAAGTCAGTTGTCTATAAAAAAAAAGGTACTTGGAAAAGTTGAAAAGTATAGCAAAAAACATTGATTAACGTACTGTGAAAAAGTTGTTTGAAACCAAAACTGTTTAAAGATTAAGAGATAAAATATGTAGTACAAGGTTTTCTGACACCCATAAGATATTATATCACATTGTAATTTTCCATTCACACTAGAACTATGTGGGTTCTTCTGTGGTTGAATTTTTTTCTAGCATGGCTAGAAGATGGAGTAGGGCAACAATATAGAATAAAATGTAAGTATGACAATAATGTAATGCAGGGTAAACAGGGGCAGATAGAAAAGTAGAAAAATACCTGTCTAATCATAGAATCATAGAATGCTTTTGGGTTGGAAGGGACCTTGAGAGATCATCTAGCCCAACGAAGAGCGTTGGGGCACCTTGTGGGATGCCTTTAACAACAGCTATTGATAACCATAGAATGTACTGCTGAGGATTTATTTCACCCTAAGGGGGTGAGCAAGCCAGAAGATTTTGTTTTATAAGCTTGAAGGACATCTTCTTTCTAGACATTACACTGGACAATATTACTTTAATTATAACCTGTTAAAAGAAATCAAGATTGTTTTCTGGCATTCACAACAGTGCCTAATTAGAAGGGATTTTTAATAAAGAATACATTTTAAAGTTATGGCAGGCATTAATGAATTATACTTAATATCAGATTGTGAGGAATGAAACTGTAGTTTCACTGTTGTTTTGAAAACCCTAATCCTTACTTTAAACATTTATTTTCAGTTAAGGCTTTTCAGTGTGAGGTGACAACTAAGACAAAATTAATTAAAAAAAAAAAAAATCATGTTCATTAAGTGATAGCTTTTTACAAAACACTAGCACATATAAATATTTTGGTGAAGAAATTGCTTAATAATAACTAATACTCCATTGGTAGTATTTTGTGATTTGTCATTGTAACTATAGTTAAAAATTTGACTCTATTGTCCTTTTAGTTGTTGGGATTTTTATTCTCAATTTACAAAGCTTTAAGGACAAGAGAGAGATTCAGATAAGAAAAATCCACATAGGATTATTAACTACAAAGGTGCTACCTTTGATTCAGAATGTCCCAGTCCGCACAGCTGAAGGCTTGGAGGGTCATCTAAAGAAGTATCACCACCTTCTTCTTCTGTTCCTGTCCTCTTGCTCTCTTACCTAGGCATCTGCTAGCAGTCACTGGTGGAGATAGGACACTAGGCTACATAGAACCTCTTTTTCTATTGATTTCTTTTTTTCTCTTACATTTCCAATAAACTTGTGTTTAGGGGATAACATAATCTTACAGTTGTATGTCTAAACAGATACTTCCTAAACAGATACCTCCATGCATGCAGCTTAAACTGTGGTCTTCAAGGAGGGACCAGTGTTTTTCTGGTTCCTATTGGATGCTGCAGTAAGTCCAGTTCAGCCAACTCATCTCTCTTAAATAAAGATGCTTTTCCATTTTGTTTTGCATTGTTTGTATTTCTGGTGCGAGACTAGTACATTTCTATCATTCAGATACATTGACATTTAATTTTCATTGTGCCAGAAATGCACAATTCCAGTTTGGAACTTGCTGCTCCAAGAGGGCTGCAAAGGTACATTTTGGGACATAGCAGGTCATAGGCGGAATAAATTCTGTGCTCTGAGAAAGCTCCAATGCAAAAGTTGTGAAGTCCTATTAATACTGTGCCAATATGCAGTGTGAGCAAACTGTGCTTAGAGTCACCAAAGAAAATTAAGAAATATTTAAATACAGAATTATTACATAAATACAAACTGTGTGAGGCATTAAGAAAATTGTAAAGCCATGCTAAATAAACAAGCTCCAATTAATTCATTGCACCTCCCCACCTCTCCAAACTACAGTACGGCTTATTCAAAGGAAATAAAATCATACTAAACAAGAAGTTGTTAATTTCTGCTTAGATTACTTGAATGCTTCTTTCACAAATGTGTTAAAATTAATCAAAACCATATGAATATTGGGGTTTTTTTAAGCATTGGGCATGGGCTAGAGAAACTGAGGTGAACAGGTTGGGAAAGATATTTTAGATTCTCTTAAGCTTCTTTTTAGAATACTACTTTACACCTCATTACACAGCCTGAACAAATCACAACTTTACTGTTGAAACCCTGCATAGGAAGGAAAGATACAAAACAAATCTTTCATTGTTAATGATGAAAAAGTGTCTCTACAAATAGCACACTCATTTAGAGGATGTAGATGCCAATAACCATAGTCAGCAAGAAAAGAAATCAAAGTTAGGTATACAGGACTGTGGAACTAGTGGCATAACTAAGGTACACAATATTTATTTATATACTTTGCATCCTCGGGGGCACCAAGTCCTGCTTCATTTGCTGTTCAGGAGAGCCAGAAAAAAAAAAAAACAAACAAACCAAACTTTCTTTGCGATAGGCATGAAATTTGATCCTAAATGGAAAAATAAAAATAAGTAGTGTGGTAAGAAAGTCTTTGTGTGAATGCAAAATCTCAACAACTTGTTACATAAACAGATATTAAGAACATATTAAAATGGTTGAAAACAATCAAATATGTGCTATTTAAAAAGGAAGTGTTTTTTTTAACACAAATGTTCACAATTTTTTTTTAATTATATATAAAAATGAAAATGTAAACTCTAAGTAGACAGTTTCCCAAACATCATCTTGCTTTGCTTCTTAATAATACTAATCAATGTCTGTGAATAATGTAGTTTTTAAAAGTTTCTTAAAAGAAATTTTCACTAAACAAAGGAAAGTTAATTGAATCTCTTAAGAAAATATTATATTAAAAAAAGTGCCTTCAGTGATCACAAAAGCAAATACATAGACAGTGTAAGATTTCCTACACACTGAAATACTTATTTTTGATCATGCAAAATGTTTCTTCTAATGAAGAGTAAGGGTTTTTTTAATTAATTTAATTCTCTGTATACAGTTGATAACGATAATAGTTTTTTTTACAATAAATATAGTGTAAGGCTAAAAAACAAAAATGAAGGTTTAATATCAAATTTATAGAGGGACCAGATGTGAAATTTAAATGACTGAATTGAACAATTATGAAAACTTATCACAGATTTCAAATTGTTGGGGTTTTTTAAATTGATAAACAGTTTCCACTTCATCAGTTAATTGAATTTTGTGAGTCTTTACAGTTCTAGAATATTCTTTTTGCTTGTTTGGTTTTTTGTTCTGCAGCAAAGTTCAAAGACTTTTTGGGACGTTTTGGATGGTAGCCTACAAGTCACCTAAACTTTTTTTTTTTTTTTTTTTGGCTTGGGCAGAAATTTGTATGTCCACAGAACTTTTGGCAAAATGTAATGGGCAGATAATAAGTTATTATCTTGGGTAAAACTTTGCTGTATATAAAAGAAACAGGGTTCATGGAGCCTGGCTCCATCCTCTTTGCACCCTCCTTTCAGCTATTTATACACACTGTTGAGATCTCTGCTGGGACTTCTTTTCTCTGGTCTACAGAGTCCCATCTCTCTCAGCCTTTCCTCACAGAAGAGATGCTCCAACCCATAATGATCTTTGTGGCCCTTCACTGGACTCTCTCCAGTATGTCCTTGCCTCTCTGGTAACAGGGCGCCCGGACCTGCACACAGTACTCCAGGTGTGGCCTCACCAGTGCTGAGTAAAGGGGAAGGATCACTTCCCTCAAATTGCTGGCAATACTTAGCATAATGCAGCCCAGGATGCCATTAGACCTCTTTGGCACAAGGGCACATTGCTGGTTTATGTTCAACTTGGTGTCCACCAGGACCCCCAGGTCCTTTTCTACAAAGCTGCTTTTCAGATGATTGGCCCCCAGTAGCTGCTGGTGCATGGTGTTGTTCCGTCCCAGGTGCAGGCCTTTGTACTTCTCCTTGTTGAACTTCATGAGGTTCCTGTCAGCCTGTTGGGGTCCCTCTGGATGGCAGCCCAACCCTCTGGTATAACAGCCACTCCTTCTAGTTTTGTATCACCAGCAAACTTGCCGAGGGTATGCTCTGCCCCATCATCCAGATGTTGAATAGGATTGGACCCAGTATTGACCTGGAGTACATTGCTAGTTACTGGCCTCCAACTACACTTTGTGTCACTGACTGCCACTCTCCAGGCCCAGTCGTTCAGCCAGTTTTTCATATGTTGGGTAGTTCCTGACCTTAGCCTGCTCTGCCCTATGGCAGAGTCCTAAAGCTCTGTAGAGCATATCCTTCCTGAGACAAAGGCTGATCTTCAGGTTTGTGTTCTGTCTGGAAGGTGATTTTGGACTTGGGTTTGCCTCTAGCATGCAACATAGGCATATCCAGTGAGATCTCAGCTTTGGTGATCATGAGAAGGCTGCTTGAAAATGGTTGCCTACAGTTTCTACATGATGGTTCAGTTTGAATAACCAAACTATGTCGTCATACCTCTTAGTAAGTTACTCATGCCAGAATCTTGCACTAACAAAAGTTCCTGTTTGGTGAAGTGTCTTGCAAAAGTGGAAAGAGCTAAGAAGAGTACCCTACACACTAATACTTAAAGCTTTCAGAGAGAGTGTTCATTTCTCTTTTCATCCTTCAGTAAATGATGCTTTCCTCAAATTTCACTGTCTTGATTGGCTGTTGTAAGTCCCTATTTCTGTTTAAAAGTATTTCACGGACTGGAAAGATACCCAGAATCCTGCTGATAGGGTCTTTGAGAGGCCACCTCTGCAGTTTTCCATCATCCACTTCATCTTGTTAATCCTTTTAAATCAGGGGATGGAAAGCAAGTGAAGGGCCAATCTCTGTTGTGGCATATAGTGAGAGTTTGACAGTCACTTTCCACATTTTGTAGTGACAAGACTGCTGAGTATTTCTGTGTCTGCTACTTTTGGCCCCGTAAAACTTTAAGGCTCTCTGGAGCACTTTAAAATCTCCGTTCTCATATGAGACTTTAGCTAATACACATAGAAAAATGAGAATAGAAGCAGGACTTAATTATTAATTTTGGAGCACTTCTGCACATAATGAAAAACACCCACTAGTGCTTTATAACAAAACTTTAAATTCTTAAATGGACATTTAAAAATAAAATATACAATACCAGAAAACAGTTCACCTGATATACAATGTTGTATTGTCTCCAGAAAGATATGACAGATATGACAAAAAATTTAGCTATTTTTTCCTTAACATTTAATATGGCATTCCGATAGCTATAAAATATTTCAGACAGTGCTTTGCATTGCCATTGGTTTAACAATAGGTTGGCTTAATGCCAGTTCCATTGTGTTGTATTTGCTGTTTCTATGGAGGCAACAGAATATTATTATTAAGGTAGAAAAGGACTGAAACAATACTTAAGAAATGTCTGAAGCCTGACCCAAATATTTAAGGTATGCATTAGTTATAAACATTTCAAAAACCATGTGAAATGAAACCCAGTAAAGGACAACTGACTCCTTTCACCTGTGAGACAGTACATGAAAGAAAAGGGATTTTTTATCAGCAGCACTAGAATTACTACCCTAATTACAGGTTTCATTCATCTTTGTTCATTCTTCATTTTGATTATAAACCAGTTCTGTCCTAAAATGGATTAGAAAGAATCTGGTAGTGGTCAATGGAGAAGACATAATCAAGAAGAGTAGTAATGAAAAACCAGCAGAAATTCTTACACCCTTTTATTTCACATAACATTCTTATGAGGTTCTATGTGTTATAATCAATATACATGAAGTTCACCTTTAAACTTTTCAGACTGGAATGAAAAAGGTTATACTTATTGTAGTTCTAGATATACCCTCCAGGTACATCCTGAAATTTTCTAGAAAGGTCATGTTAAACTCTTTTCATGGTATAAAATAGTTCACTGAGTATATTACCAATGTGTTTAAAACAATTTATTTAAGATAAAAATAGCTGGATGTGTGAGGAAACTATTAATTTCTATTAAAGGAAGAGAGACTGAAGCTTGAAGTTTACTTTAATAGGAATGAGAAGACCTCTAGCTTTATACCTTATGAAAAGATATTTCAATATCAGATTATTATTCTGTACTCTATTGAATTATTGCCTGTGGCTGTCATGATAGCATGGTTCCATAATTACTCACTTTTGTATGTTGGAATACTGTAAATACTGTGCAGCTAATGCATGTGCTTGATTGGAAACATGACCTGACTATTGAATTCTGAATCAAGCTCAGGCGAATGTGCACCGATATTTCCTGGACTGGGGTCTCTGCTGACATTATTCTTGATTAGTATGATGAATATGATTTATTTTTTTCTTAAGAAAGAGGTATTTTCTAGATACAATATATATGGCATCTGCATTTAATTTTTAAGTTGTTGGGTTTTATTCAATTAATTCGTCTATGTGTTTATTTGCAACAGGAAAAAAAAAGGAAAGAGGAAACTCAAAATTGCTTCTCTTGCATATGCTTGAAGGCATATGTTCTTAAGCAGGTGCTTAGCTTTTGGCACTGTAAAAACTGGGGAAGGATTTCCATGCTTTTCATTATCTATTTTTGTTTGTTAGAATACCTTTACTGTCTTTTTCTCACAGAGGTGATTTTATGAGTTTTATACGCAAATCTGAAAAATGTCAAAAAGGCTTCTGGAAGTAATTGCAAAGATCTATGAAATTATGCTAAAACAGCTACAAGTAAGCTGATATGGGGTTGGAAATGGTGCCCAAGAAATTTGGATTTTATTGTAAGATTTTATGATATTTTATTTAATCAACTCTTGCTTTTTTGAATCTTTAATACCATATTTCAATCAGTTAGAAATACATCTGGAATGAATACCTGGTGGATTTCTAGTGGGAAAAGGCAACTGTTCATGATTTCTAAATAGCTAAATAAAAATAGACCACCGAAGTTTTCCTATGAGTCAACAAATTCAAATTTTGGAAAGAAAAGCAGAAAAATCAAATCCCTTAGATGATATATGTAGCTAAATCTACTAAGATGTTATCACCCACTTAAAATTACAATATTTTCTATGTTTTTGGCTAACTTCTGATATAAACATCATATTGAGAATTATGTGTCATCACATTACTATTCAAGGCAATAAATAGAAAAGAAGCCTACTCATACACTATACAAAGAGGGATAATTGCTGTTTTCAAGGTTGTTTAAATTTTGTTAAGGACAAACCATTTTACTGAACAAGAAATTATCTCTGATCCTTCCCACATAGAACACTGTTTAAGATGGTGATTTTCTTCTTTATTTTGTTGCTGCCTATTAAAAGAAAACTAATGCAGGATTTTCTGTGACTGGTTTGATGTTACCAATGTCAGCTGCTTACTTAGTGTATAAGCAATTTCTAAATGCATTTTACACCTAAAATGCTACTTGTGCTATTCTAGCTAATGACAGCAGAAGTTGCAAATGGTCAACTTATTTCTTGCAATTATAGTGTAAGAAACAAACAAACAAACAAACAACACCCCCCCCCCCCCCTTCTCTAAGGTTACCTTATCCACTGGTAACTGTCTCTAATTCAAATTAGCCATTTGGAAACAATGTTAATTATCTACCAGAGGCTAAACAAAGATATCAGGTGAACTGAAATGAAGATTACAATAAGGTCTTTGAACTAAGTCACTGTTTCTGTAGGTAGGCAATGGGACACAGGGGCATAGAAACATGGGGTCCTCTGTAATATGGGCCATAAAGCAGTGCTTTAAGAAATAATGCAAACATAACCAACGTCTAGCTGAGAAGCAATCCACAGAAGATTATCATCACCAGAATAATTATTCCAGTGGGTTGCTGAAGCTTTTAGTCCTCTTTCATTTATTTAAACAAAATCCAAGTTTGGATTTTGAAATTTATAGAGGAGGAGCTGGATTTCTCATTTCGTAGCAAACTGAATGTTTGTCTACAGCACACAATGTGTTACCCCTTCTGCAATTAAGGGGGATGCTCCTGAGCTTTTATTAGGAAATCCAAGGGACAAATGGGCATAGAAATGATTTGCCTGTATAGGGACATATGATGAAATAGTGTAGCCCCTTTTCTGTACTTTCAAGCTTCTTGTATTGATCATTGCTCAGATATTCAAAACTTACTGGCACTGATAACCCAGCCTAATGTGGAAAGCAAAATATTGTTTCTTGCTCAGCACTCTTGTCCATATGCAAAAGAACTTGTTGGGCTGGAGTTCATCTCATTAAGCCTTAGATGTTTAAAAGATATCAATAGGATTCAGAGCAGACTGGATCATCTGAAACGAAATACTTATCAGCTTGACAGATGCATTATCCTCACTGTATTGAATGCATCTGTCTGAATGCAAAGGGATTTTGGATACTCAGTCCTTATACAAACATCTAAATTTAGCTATTTTATACTTGAACCGGTTCCCACCATAGATGTCCAAATTTTTATGGGTCATCCTCTGTTCTCGTCAGAGTTAATTGAAGGAAAAACCACCATCTATACTGCTACATGTAGTACTCCAAAAATGTGATCTGTGGCTTCCATTTGGCGGGGTCTGTGCTACACAGCATTCATCCCTGTTTACTCTGGACAGTCCATGATGCCTATGGCCTGCAACATAATTACTGTTTTCATTTTTTTCAGTTCCAAGTACTTACAATAATAAAAAGTCCACAGGGAAAAAAAAAAAAACAAAAACAAAAACAAACAAAACCACACACAAAAACCCAGAGGGAAAAAACCCCAAACCCCAACCCAAAAACAAGAATGTTTTTTTGATAGCATGAAGCTGAGGGAAAGAGCTGCACACACTGGTTCAAGGCACAAAAACTGGGGATATTTGAGGGAGGAAGACTCTGTGCGATAATGATGGAAGAACATATAGGATGGAGTGAGCCAAACATTTTTCCGTAGGATGGGTCTCTGGTGCAAACTATTTTTATGCAAAGAGAAGATTGACCATTCTGTTTGCAATACTCAAATACTACTAGAAAGTAAAATTGGGTAGGAAAAAATCCCTCCCTTAAAGAAAAAAATAAACCCAACAGTGTTTCTATATTTTAAAAACTACTGCTGAATGTATGTTACTACACTTTAAGGTTTATGTACCCCAAAATATCAGTTTTCATATCTTCTCTAAAAGGTTGTTGTGTAGAGTATAAGTTCAGCTCTCTTCCTTAATAAAAACTATATTAACTCAAGGTGGCACACTATGCTGTTTCTTAGAAACATGTTCAGTACTGACTCAAATTCTAAAAAAAGAAGAATTAGTCATCAAATGTACACCATATCTTCTTGTAGTCAGGCTTTTCTTAAAAGCTTCTGCTCTGCCAGAGACTAGATGAAACCTGCAGGTTACGTTCTCATCCAACCTGCAGGACCCACTTAGTTCACAGTTCAAGGTGATAATTCTATTTAATTATGTTTCATACTTTATATTATCTTCAGGAACTATAATTGTTCCAATATAGCTTTTGAGGTAGGACTATAATGTATTTCCACTATATGAAAAAGGAAGGAATCAAGAGAGCCAGAGGAAAGTAAAGACTTCCTACTCTGTCTCCCAAGATTCAATTATCTAGCAGGCACCAAAAAAGAAAGGAAGGAGAAAAAGCAAGAAAATTTCAAATATACAATAAAGTCCTAAACATCTGGGAAAACATACAAGGTAATGCTTGAAGGCTTCATTGGTCTTTACCAGAGTTCACAAACAGGACAGGCATTGCATAGTTGTTCTACTTTTGGCCTGAGGGACTTGACATTTCTTTTTTAATGGCACCTCTACTTAACAGCAAAAATAACAGAGATTTAAAACTAACTTCTAGAAATCATTTGGAATATCGGAACAGATCCAGGATGACATGTTCTTCCTGTTGATGCACATTTGCCAGTATTGTTATCAAGACCTGCCATCATATGCATGCAAAGAAACTTCTTTGGTTTTATTTAATTATTGGAGAATCCTGCCAGGAGAAATAACTATGCCAAAATTTATCAATCTATACTTCTGAAAGAGTTATTATCCAGGACACATTCCAACGAAGCAAAAAAACATACATAGCTGAAAAAAAGAGGCTCCCCAATCAGCATGTGAAAGACAAGGCTCTTTCTTTATTCGACAAAAATTTTCAAAATTGAGTCATGTCTTTTCCTTTTAAAAAATGCATGTGTAAGGCTTTGCCAGGAGTTTTTGGTGTTTTATTTCTTTATTAATTAGCATAGTTATTATAGTTATAGTTATTATAGTTGCAGCAAATTATATACAATCATTTTGTTCCATGGAACTTTATTTTTTGTCCCACTTCCTACTCTTCTGTAACTTCATGAAGAGAAATCAGTATTTATTTTTAACATTTTGTACCTTTCCCTTTGGGTACAGCACACAACATTTCTATGAGGGTAAGTTATGGCAAGCCATAATAAACTCCAAGATATTTATTTTTCACCTAAAAATTTCCAATATAGCAATCAGTAAACTAGCTTCTGCTGCACTGCTCTCAGGAAGAAAAGATAAATAAAAGGAAAAACTTGTGAAGCAAAAATATTAATAGAATATTATATATTTAATAAAAGAAATGCTTACATAATCTATGCTTTAAATTTGGATTTTTGTTACCTTCTGTTATATTCTATCTTTAGAAAAAATATCACTATTCATTTCTGTACAATATTAACTGTAAAGTCTATAGTTAATAAAGACCACATTAAGCAAACAATATGCTCACACTTGGTAATGTAAAAATGGAGTTTCAGTTTCTGAAATTACCATAAAAAAGAACTTCTGTGGTTTTGTAGCTGTTTGTTACATTTGAATTTTTTTTTTTCTGCTCAGGTGGAAAAATCTGAATTGGCATAACCTTGCCAGTTATGTCCAATGGTTTATAATACAGTTGCTCATCTCTTGCAAACCAGTTTTTGTCTCCACTTTAAGAATAGGGCTATATTGATCTTTAACTGCTATCTGTAATAATGAAATTCATCCTGAATTGATGGTTCAAGGTATTCTGAAAATTCAATATTTATACTTGCTTTGTAATTTTCAGCTTCTTATGCAAGCTTCAAGCACCAACAACTGACTTCTTCAATCAAAGCAATATCGACCATATGGTGTAGCATCTACTTTGACTGGTATGGTTGTCTACTAAAACATAGTGATATGGTGACACAAATACAAAACATTCACAGGTCAATTTTCCCTAGAATGGACATTTTACAGATAGGTAAAAAACACAGCCTTTCAATAAAATGTGTACTGTCTTACACCTATGACAAATGTCTCTACCTAAGCACTTTCACAATAAATAACAAGTGTTTAAAAAAAAAAAGAAAAAGACAGTCAGACCTGAAGTTTCTTGAACAACAACCTTACAGACAAGCTCTTGGGGGTCTTGAAAAGGTCTAAGAGGTCACAAAGTGAAGTGATTTTTTTTCCAAAGAAGCCTTTTCCTGGGCAAGACAGCTTGAGAAAACAAGTTGTTTCAGCAGAACTTCAAAGAGCCATAGTCAACTATGTCACTTCAAAAATCCACCAATTTAAAAGACAAGGAAAGAAGCCTTGTGCAATAGACCCTTTTAATATGCTTCATTTCTGTATGAAATCTTACAATTCAAGTTCCCTTTTTCCTTTCTTTTCCCTTTTTCTTCTCTATGTATATGGGAAATCTTTGTGAATGGATATATTTTTAAATGAACTCCTATTACTATAGATTCATTAACCATGATCTTTTTTCTGCAAACAGAAATTGACATAAGCACAGCATGAGACTTCAGGTGTAAATATACAACTATACTTATGTATGCACATACTGCAGCCACACCTTTAAAGCTGTCAGTGAAGGTAATGAAATGCTGTTACTTAATAGCATTACCTAACTGATTAGCTACTGATGCAAAGATCTCTGATACTGTTTTTATTCTCAGGTCCCCCTTTGCCTGTTTTCCCTCTGGGGAAATACCTGTATATAACAATCTATAATGTTTAGTTTGTTTTCTGTAAGACTATTTTTCTGATATTTTAATTTTCTTAAAGGTGTTTCCATCTTAAACTCTTCAGCATCCTACAGTCAGAACTGTCAGCTTTTCAAAATTAGGTCTTAGATTTCTATACACATGTTTGTTTCTTTGTTTTATTTAAGTGAACTTTATCCCTAAAAAGGGATTTGTCTTTTTCGTCATTTGAGTCCCACCTCAACCCTGTCTTAGGTAACATTCTGGCAAATATTCCATTTCATCCTCCATATTTTCTTGAGTCTTTATCACCCCCAACTTCTTAGTCTCTTCTTTCATTCCCTTTGGAAATAAACCACCACCAAGAACAAAAGCAGAGTCAAATGAGAAGCAGAAATGAAATATCAGTATCTCCTCAGGGTTTTATTTCACCAAAATATTTCTCTAAAAAATTTGGTTTCACATTTTTTTTTGATGATAGAAACATTAATTATGTGTTTGGGCTGAAAACAGACCTCTTCTAGTCTGGTATTTGAAGCCACACAAATTGCTGCTTATAAATAGGTCTGAAGAAGAAAATGGCATTTTTCCTTTGTCAGACATATGTATAAATTTGTTGTGGGGGCAGATTATGATATTCCAGACCAGCAGTCCTCTTCCGTATCTCATATAGCCAACCAAGAACTGGCCTCGTATCAACAACTAATTGCATATGTAATCAGTCTGAAAGCACTACTTTTTTCGGCAAACTTTAAGTTAATTAGCTTTGTATAAAGTGATCATATAGACTGTAGTCTATGGTATATAAAGAGACTCTGGGGCAATTTTATGTGTTATTAAAAAGCAGTAGGTTGAAAAAGGGTAATCATGTATGCTATATTGGCAGATAATCTCTTAGTAAGTAGAAAGACAGCTGCAATATTCACACCACCAAACAAAAGCACATAGTAGAAAGTCTTCAGACTATGAGATTATTCATTCTGAAAAAAATAAATTGACATTGATAGATTGCAAAAATAAACTATTTAAATGCAAAGAAATGTCTAAGCTTTTTTTTTACCTTTTTTTTTCCTTTTCCTTTTCCTTTTGAATAGTATATCTTGGCTTCAGTGGAGCTTAATTAATCAGTTCCCTAAGTTAATGAGAACCCATGTTAAAATGCTTTTAAACTGCCTCTCAATTTAACTTAAATATTTTTTGTTCTTGTATTATTAGAAAGAGCAAATAAGAGCCCCAGGTGTGCCTACTCTATCTTACCTATTATTTGGCATAACTCTATAGTTTCCCCTTTTGTTCATCTCTCACTGGACTGTTCTGGAAGCCAGAGTTGTTGAAAGTCTTTATATGACTTCAGTGGCCTCTGGCTCAAACCAATTCTTTCTGGTAACTCGTAACATCAATGAAACATTGATAAAATTACATTTGTGTTTCTGTTGAGCTGAATTAGCTGTGTTAGCTGTGTCTTTCTACTTAGTTCAATCCCATGGGCTTCAAAATCACTGCCCAGAGATAAGCTTGAGAAGATACAAGACAACTTACTCTTTGAGGCCTAAATTTTACTTTGTCTTGATTATAGATATCCTGTGGCACATTGGCATCACATAGGATATCCAGCTGCACCATTCAAAGTTGCTTTTTTATTGTTTGCTTTGAGTAACTCTATAAACCATGACAACTACAAAAAATTACTACAACAATTACATTTGTATGGAACTAAATCCTTTTTTAAAAAAACATACATTTATAATCTACAAAGTCTGTGATAGTTTGAAGGCTCTACCTCTTGTAATTAAATTTTTAATTTATCTGATGAAGATGTTTTAATAGTCATTGTGTGAAACATGATCCTTTTAAAAAGCTCTTACGTTAGGAAAGGAGAAAAAAAAAGAAAAGAAAAAAACACAGTTAAATTCAACCCTCCTAGTTTGTCAGAGGTCATGTGTTACTTGAAAGTACTTGCAGGAAAGCTGCTCCTGCTTCTTATTTCTAATTAACTTCTGAAAAGTTTTGAGACAAAATCTTTAAGAGAAAAAAAAAAATGAGGAAAAGAAAGGAAGAAATGCTCTTTAGAAATGAGATCCAAAAAGGATTTAGATATTGGAATTTAAGACAGTAAAATTCTTTCACTGAACTGAGTATAAAACATTATAAGTAATTTTTTTTTTCTGTAATTAAAACAGTATTACCAGAAATGCCTACTTTGACATTCTCTCACTCAGAAAAGAGGTTTCTCTGTGCTTTACTCTTCTGGAAGTTATGATACAGTGAGTACACTGAAACACACAGGTTAATACAATTTAATTAATTTGTAAATGTGACACAAAAAGGAGGATTTTCCTGGGGATTTCCACTTGACTGTTCTCAAGCATTATGCTGAGAATGGTGGGTTTGTGTGGGCTGGGAGGAAACACTTTCTGCTGCTGGCTGAAGGGTAGCCAGTGTGGAACCAAGAATGAAATGTTGGTGGGAGTAGGGGAAGGGGAAAAGGTCTCACTTATAGCACTCAAGTGAAGTTGGGGGAGCATCTGAGGTTGTGACTCCTACCCCTTGCAAGTACTTCCTCTACATAAACATTCAAAAAAAAACCCCAAACAATTTTGGAAGCAGGAGCTCATACTGTGCAATTAGTGGTTTTGCCACAGGAGTTCCTTTTTCATTTGCTCTTCTGCTTACTCCTGCTCTCTTCAGTGCACTGCAGAAGGGGACTACACAGGTTACAGTCTCATGGGCAAGGCAGCCTTTAGTTGTGTGAGAGTCTGAAGATAAAATAAGAAGTTGTCTGTCACTTCTTGGCCAAATGCCTTAACCACCAGGCAGGTGCATACATGTGTATGTGCATATCTGTTCAAAGGAGCTTGTGAGGTATTAACAGCAGACCAGTCCTTGCAGAGCACAGGAGTGGAAGCAGGATACAATGCTTGCCTGCAGGCTTTTACACTAGCCAGGGAACTGCTGGCTGTCTTAACACACAGGTTTGTTTCTCAAGTGTTCACACAGTGTAGTAATCAACACAACCTGTCAGTGCTCTGCTGCCTTGGGCTTAGTCAACTGAGCTGTCATTGACTGTGGGAAGAACAATCTGACTTTCCAAGGGTTTTCAAAAAATGGCATCCCACTTTGGTTTCAAATGATTGTGGCATCTCTTTTTGATTTCAGGAAGGTGGACAATCCTCAGGACATTCTAACAAATTTTGGTAGTCTCCTTTTTCTGGTGATGCAGCTGAAAGCATACATTGACCCTAATGATCAGGGTTACTTTTGGGAAAAAGAAACGAGAGAGAGAAACAAAAGGGAAAAGTAAAACTCTCCCTTGTAGCCAGGCAAGAAGACAGGCAATAGGGCAGGGCAGGTGTCCCTTTGAGAAGCATCCTCTCCGAAAGTCTTCTCCAGAGCAACATATGATCCAACATAGTACTTTTCCCATAGTAATGATGTAGGTTTCATCAGGATCTACTCCAAATCCCTACTGGCTGTTCCAGCTTATGGTGCTGCAAGTGCTGTTTGAGGCGTATTTTTGATAAGGAGCAGGTGTTGCTTGCTGATTAGTTGGTAAATTTTTGCAAGTATATTATTGGGTAATACTTATAGGTTGTTTAAAGGACTGTTGTACACTTTATTATTTTCTTAGTCTTGTTTCTCCTCAAATGTAAACCAAGAGCTACAAAACAAGGTGAAAAAACGGGAAAAGGAGAGAAAGAAGGGGTTATTCTCACATCAGTGGAAATGATTTAGCATGAGAAATATGACATAACATCAACATCTAGGTTTGCTGGTGCAAGGTTATGAGAACAACAGCATGCAACCAGGATGATAACAAGGAAAAACATTGTCACAGTAGCTTCAGAAAAACACTGTCATGGCAACTTAAGTAAAAGATTGTGGAGCTGCAGATTGTGGAGGGCAGGCTGCAGAGCTGCAGGTGAAAAGCCTGTAGTGTTACAAATGGTGGGGCACTTGCTGCACTGTGCAACACTGGACTGGGATCATTCTTTAGGGTAATTCTTATAGAAGTTTTGCTTTGCAATATTCAGTAGATCAGGCATTTGTATGCAAGTGTATGTTGTGTATAACAATCATATGTGGTCCTATGCACTTGAAAGACACATTTTAAAAAGATTTTGAAAGTGATATTTGATTCAGCATTGTAATTTATATATAGAAAGAGTAGTAACATTGAAGACATGGGAAAATATTTTTTCCTCTGAGCTAATATGCGAGACTTGTAAGCAAAAGAAATAGAATGTGTGGCCATAGGGCAGCACATAACAATCCCATAGCAAGTTAGCTGGTATCAGTGTTTAGCCTAAATAAGAAGAACCAGTATATGGTGAAAGTGTTAATATAAACCTAAATTGTTGTTGTTCTGGAGCACAGGGAATTAATGTTTTCCATTTACTGGTTTTCACTCAGTTGATGCGTATCATAATCCATAAAGAACTGATCAATAGTCCTTTAAATACTTGTCTCATGCTCCACAGAAAGAAAGAAAAAAACAACCTGAAAAATAATAACCACTCCAGATCATAGTTTTAGTATTACTGTATGCTCCGGTTTTCTAAAATCATCAAATGAAGCCATATGATATTTCCAAGGATCAGCTTTATAGATCAAAGGAAGACTAAAATACAAGGTTCTGGAGATATAGCAGTCTGGTGACAGACTCTTGACCCTGAACTCAGAGGAGCTCTAGTTCAGCTATTGTTAATGACACCAAGCACAGGAGTAGGACACAAAAAAGATGGAAACCCCTCAGATTTACTGGTGCCAAGCTACATGCAGAAGAAAACTATCACCTCTGGAAAACCTAAAATAGGTGTTTCCCCTCAAAGAGCTCAGGACAATATTCTGCTTGCAAATAAGCCACCATCTACGTTCAATTGTTTTTCAAGTGTTTCTTTAAGCATTATCATATAGCAACAACCAAATATTGAATTACTTATATCATAATAGCAATTGCACGGTCGCTTAAAAGCCACCATTCTTGCTGTTTCTTGATCATGACGAAACAGCTAAGGAGTTATCAGCAAGCCCTTTGAACAAGAATCAGACAACCTACTGGCTATACTTCCTAGCACAGAGACCCTCGATAAACCCTCCATATCTCTTTTTGCCACTAACCTAACAACTGTCTTAAAATTTCTGCATGTAGATTTAGGTTTATCCATAAGGAGCAGCTTCAGTGACTTTATCAAAGGAAAATAAGATAGAATTAAATCCCATGGCACAATTCTTACTGACCTCACTGGGGTTGAGATGTGAGCCCTGGAGGTGAGGGCAGACATTTAGTAACCTGTAAATCCTCTTTAAACTTCTCATTGGCAGCATCAAGAGTGTTATATATGGAGTGCATGTGATGCACGTGCAAATGGAATGTGAAAACATGTGCTGCCCTTTCTTTTACTACTTTTTTTCCCTGTTTGAGGATGTGTCTTTTTCTTTGACCTAGCTCTTTCTATTTCTTTCAGAAAAAAGTCTTCTGGGGTACAACTGGAAATTTAAGTAAGGAAGTCAAAGGTTAAATGCCACAATTGTTTACTGTAATACTAACCAGGCAATTTATAGTTTTCCCAAGTGTCAAGAAAAGAGAAGGAAAAGGAGAGGGAAAAAAGGAAATGGGAAACCCCCCACTTCTCTGAGGAGAAGTCTTGCCTGAGGAATGACTTGTATCTGTGGTGCTAGAAGTTTTCCTAAATTTGACAGACATGACTACTGATTTTTGTACTGTGTCCCCGTCCCCCGTCCCCCACCTTTTCTTTCCTTTTGGATTTATTTATCGGATGTGCTTGAAATATGACCCGTCTCTGGTTAAGGAAAGAGAAATGCCACATTTATCACATTTCACAGAGAAGCAGCAATGTGTGTGAGAAAGTTCTCCCACTGCTCAAAATTGCCCTGTAGCAATGACATAAGAAGAAATAATTTTAACGCTAATGTCAGCAATATAGGAGAGCAATGAGCGAAAGGCTTATTTCCTAGGCTAGAGAACCAGTTCCAGGAAGTACTGGGCAGTGAAATAGTTCTCCTCCCAATCACCACACCTAACAGCTCCCTATGCTTTCAATAAAGGACAGAGAGTTAATCTGTGTGCTGCAACCATGATATGCACCACCAACAATGTCAGTTTCTCTAGAGGGCATGGTGTAATATTTGAGACATGTTTTCTTCTGCAAATAAACTTACTTTAAGTTCTTCAACATACCAGTATATTTCTAAATCTTACAACCCATATTGCTTACTGGGGTATTAAATTATATCTGGCTATGTTGAAAATATAAGGTTTTAACCTGAGGAGTGCTCTTCCCTTTCTTTATTATTATGCAGACCAAGGGACTTAGTGGATTTCCTTGCCTTGCCTTGCCTTTCCCTGCCTTGTCTTGCCTTTCCCTGCCTTGCCTTGCCTTGCCTTTTTCCTTGCCATGCCTTGCCTTGCCTTGTCTTTTTCCTTACCTTGCCTTGCCTTTTTCCTTACCTTGCCTTTTTCCTTGCCTTGCCCTGCCTTTGCTCTTTCCCTTCCCCTTCCCCTTCCCCTTCCCCTTCCCCTTCCCCTTCCCCTTCCCCTTCCCCTTCCCCTTCCCCTTCCCCTTCCCCTTCCCCTTCCCCTTCCCCTTTCCCTTTCCCTTTCCCTTCTGTCAGAGGTTTTCATCGGGAAGAGGCTGAGCAGCAGGACTTGTCCCTGGAGTGACATTAGGGCACATCCATGGTGAGGGTACTGTGCAATGAACTGAGCAAAATGCTGGCTGCAAGTGTCTATGGCTCATTCTTGCCTGTTTCCCCTATGACATGAGGCACTTAGTGACATGCTTGCTTTAAAGTTATCTGCCTGATAAATCTGAGGAGAGTACTTGATGCCTGAGAAGCATCTACCTGGTAGTCTGAGCAGCATATTCTGGAAGGTAATCATTTGCAGATTAAATGGTCCCGAGTGCTTTTACTGGTAGCATACAGTTATCATGGAGATCCAAGTCACTGTGGGAAAACAGCCACATACTGTTCTCTGTTTTAATGCAAGTAGGAAACCCATGTAATCATCTACTGGGACAGATTACCAAGGGATGTATTATATTTCCCTATCTTTCAGTCTTTGAGTCTATATCACTTCGAGTTTTAATCAACACTACTGTCTTTAAAGTGCTCTAGTTCAAACATAAAATCCTAGGGTTGTTATAGGAATCATCAGATGAAACTATGTGGCCTCCATTTTACTTCAGGTCCAACAAGATCATTACAACGGTTCCTGCTGGCCACAGAAATCTGATAAGTTCAGAATAATCAACAGGATCCTTAGGTGTGAAGTGAAGCCCAGATTAAGGGACTTTTGCTCGATTCCTGAGCTCTGGGACTCTTGCCTTGACTCAAAAGTTAGAGAATAGCCATCAATCTGCTGCATCTCTGATCATAGAGTCCTCCTGATTCAGGATGAAATGGTCAGCCAGGGGAACATCACACAATCATGGGAATACAAAAATGGACTTTAAGCTTCCTTCATTCACTTCTTCCTCTGGCTTACACTGTGTTCATCTTGGCTACAAAGTTATAGGATTAGTTCAATATGTGGAAATAAGTGTGATCAGAATTATGAGCAAATACTGAATCCCTTTGCAGTTTTTACAGTAATGTTGACTTAAATTATGAATATCACATTAACGATCATTAGAATTTTTTTTCTTTTCTGAAATACTATGTTTACTAAACCTGCGTTTCAGTTATGAATTTGACAAAAACAGCCCAGAACTCTGTGTGGTCAAAAATACTACAGAAATATGAGAAACTGAACATGCACTTTGCAAAATAGATTGTTAAAGTTCTTTTAGTGCACCACAAAATCTTTGTATTTTTTCCACATTTTTTCAGGGTCAAGAAACTTACTTCCAGACCTGTGTCTTGGATGGATAAAGTCACTATGAAACCCATAAGACTTAGACATATGCCAAATGGGGTTTCTTCTTACTTCAACTACTTCCCTAGATATCTAGATATCTTTTCTAGGGATTTTACCCTTCCACAGCAATTCCTAGCAGAACATGATGATTTTGACCCCACTTCAGGAAGTTGTATCCCAGATTTTATTACACTGTCTTATTGAGTTCCAAGCTTCATGAGAGTTTTATCTGGCATACGTTGTTGTGTCAATATGTGAATGTACTCAAAATGAGGTATCTACTGGTTATTGTATAAATTCACATGCTTCTATGCTTTCATATGCTAAAGGGTATGTTTTTATACATACTTGATTTTATTATTCCCTGATGGAGCTATTAAAAGAGTTTATTATTTGATAGAAGTCCAGGTTTTTCATGGTGTCTGGTTTAAAGTCAGTGAGGAGGAGATGGGAAATCCTATTTATCAAAGATTCTGACTATTTCCCCCAAGCATTAAATATAACTCAGCCTATCTGACATCAGGACAGGGTGAGAACATACCATGTGGTAAAAAATTCCCCTTAACTATTCAAAAGTATCTGCCCTTGGAATTAGCTTACTTGAGAGGAGTAAGAAATGTAAAATTTTACCCCTCCCATGCCCCCCTCCAAAAAAAGTGAAGAAAATAATTTTGAAGCTGGTAAGGGTACTTTCCTTATCCAGGTTCCATTTGTAGTATGCTTGATGAGCTATTATTTGTTCTCTATGAGATGTGAAGTTGGAGTCACCTTATTTTTATTATGTGTATATTTATATCCCTTAGAAGCAGAAGTGCTCCATTCATATGACAATAGTTTATTGTTATATGTTCTGCACGCAATGCTGCTTTTCTTAATAATCAGGACCAGCTGGCATAAGTACAACAATGATGGCAAAGGGTCATGCATGCCTGAATTAGATGCAATGCAAGCCAAGAAAGGCTAACTCTTTAATTCTGTCTCACTTTTTCATGACTGATGTCTTCTGTGAGGACAGATTGCACAATTCTGTACCCTTGAAATTCTGCACTGACATTTAACAGATGTTGAAACAAAATACTCCATTGTACACTTTTTAGGAAGCTATTTTTCATACCATCAGCAATTATGGTGGTGAATAAAAGTTTTCATATTGGTATAACTGATGTAGCACAGGGAAAGAAAAACTGATTTTAGCAGATTCAAATTATTAGAACATCCTTAAATGCATTTGGACAGGCACACATTTTATGTAGTAGAAATCCATGCCTTTCCCACTGCATGAAAGTTTGATAACTATACTGGAAAAGGTACAACAGGAATAGTAAATATTTACAGATAACCAATCTTTTTGAAGCAATATTTACAGCCTTCTGAGTATCCATCTATACAATATAAAAGTATAAAATTTGCTAAACATTGAGAATCTCAGAACATCTCCTTTAAAAGACTCTATTTTTGGAGGCCTTTATGATCCAACATTTATGTTACACTTTATTCTTTTTAAGTGCTAGAAAATTTTAGAGGATAAATTTCCTCAAAACCCACGGCACATGTAAGGAGATTTTTTGCTTACCTTTGGATAGATAAGTAATTTGCTAAAAGTCACAGAGGAAAAGGTAATATCAGAGGCACTATCAAAGCTTTGGGTCCTCTTCTGGAATTCACACAATGATACTTTTATATCTGATGGCAGTATCCAGGGGTAATAGCTAAAATTACAGCAATCTTTAATATCAATTTTACTAAAACTAAGGTTTTACTTCCTAAAAAGTAAAGCATTCATCATCTCCTGTTCATCTAAATTTGACCCTCTGGTTTGCTTAAATTTACTAATTCTACAGGTGCATATGGTCTTCCAAAGCTTACTGCTTCCCCTATATTATATACAGCACACTGAATAATGGAAGCATTTGCTTCTCCTCTGAGTGTAAGCTGAATCTGGCAATAACCATTAAGATGGTAAAGCATGTTTGAAACTACCCAATTTCCCAGCAGGAAATCTTAATTTTGTGAACTAAGTAATCTACATTCAAGGCCAAGAACTAGTTCCAAGAGACACATTTACCAATTGCTTAACTAGGTCTAAGGCCAAACCACAATAACATACTTGCATAAAATACAGTTTTGCTGTTGAAGATAAGCATGGAGTCATATGCTGGCTTTATCATTTATAATCATTATTTGTGTTTATTCCTAAAAACTTGAAATCAAGTATATGATTCAAAGCCTGTGGTCTATTATCACAGCATGTCTGTCACTTAAAATGTTAAGAAAATACTAAAACCACTTTGGCTAATATAGGTGGTTAATATGTTGCAAAAAATAATGATTGAAGAGAAGGTAAAAGGAATGCACTAAATGTCTCTAATCAGAATAATTTATTTAATCTTAAAACTTCTAGTGTCTTGAATTTAGGTGTGTTTCAGAGTGCTGAAAAACATAGAATTTCACAGTATCAGCTAGGTCTGGAAAATCTAAGCAACTCGATCCTCAAAGATTTTTAAAAAAATAGGTATCCACTTTATCACTATAAACAGCATGGAACTTCATTTCCATGTAGTCTTTCTTCCTAGCAGCAAACAAGAGGGTACATCTCAAATCGGTGCTGGAGCCAAAACAAACCCTATGACATTCTGCCTGAATGGGAGCCTATTTTCAGATTTGAGATTTAGATAATTCAGAGAGTATCAGTTTCACACAATAATCCCTATGTTTATAGCTTCGGATGCAGCCTAAACTAATTCTTTTCATTTAATTATTGTTAGTTTGTCATTAGTTATATGACTTCTTACCTCATGAATAATCTCATTCCCTGTAGCTGAGAATTCACTATGGGTATGACAAAAAATAACAAATCTCCTGGGTTGAGACAAACTGAGGTCAAACATTAACAAAACATTTCTATAGGAAACACAAGACAAGATTTTTTTTAATAGCAATTACAGAAACAGTATTGCTTGTCACAAATGGTTTATGTCTTGATAACCCTGTCTTGAAGCAGGGTGAATGAATATCTTGAAATATATTCCACACCTAATCTATACATTCTCTGAAGAAAAATAAGGTTGAAAGCCATCATTTTGGTTTCACTGGAAATACTTTAGTTCTTGTCTATTATGATGGATTATAACTACAAGATTAAAAATTGAGATGTATGTTCCCCAAAGTGCTGTCAGATCTAGTCCCTAAAAATGTTTTAGGAGGAAAAGGAACTTTATATTCCAGTCTTAATTATAGTCAGGTGTAGAAATGCTTCTTTAATTAAGGTTGAGATCAGGTATTTAGTAACACCTTACCATGTGAGTGGAAGGCAGTCCCTACTAAAGATTCATATATTACATATAGTATGTTTTATTGCCTGATGGAGAATATGTGAATATGCTGAGGCACTCTCTATTAGTGGAAACTTGCTGTATGGGTTTTAAATTAATAGTTAAGAGCTTTCCTTTGGCCTGCTTTTCCTTGCTTTCCTTGCATTGGGTGAATGTCACACCAGTCTTAATCCCTTTTAAATTACATTTCTGATTATGGAACAGAATTGCACGCAGTTCTCCTACTGTACTGTTAAGATATAATCTGTGAGCTTAGTTCCAAGGCCAGGGTTTGGTTACTATTATCCTTAACAACTCTATATAATAAAATCAATTTTAGAAATGATTTTGTGTGTTTAGGCTCTGTTATCTCCTATTGTAGTCTGTTAGAAGTCTAAAAGTATAAACATAACTTAAAACCAAACACTAAACCACACTTAACACAAATAATTTCTTTATATCTGACAAAGCTGTCAACTAGAAATCAAAAACTTTCGAACCAAGACAAAGAATCCCATAATACCCATTTCTGTGGCAAATCACCATAAGTAACTACTAGAGCATCAAAATAAAATGTACATGAAACATTTACATAGAATTTTGTTCAAAACCAGAGGACAGAGCATAACTGTAAGTTATTTTCCCTTCTTTCTGTGTTTTGGAGACATTACAGAATGTTTTTCTTGAAGTACTGCAACTTTCAGTGCTAATTGTTTTAATAACAGGCTAAGAACATGATAGACCTCATCCTGAGAGATACCAAAACCTGAATTTTACCTACTTAGTGTTTTCCTTTTGCTTCTGTCATTGTAGCACTTAAGCATCCCTGGTTGTAATGGTAGCTGAGACTCCTCAGGATCTTTGACATTCATAATTTTATGAGTAATATCTACTAGTTCTTTTCTGTTTCTTTTGTTTATCTAATGACTGTAGAAATGCTATTCCAGAGGGTTTATAATCCTCAAGGATAAATCTGAACAGCCGCTGGGAATCTGCAAGGTATGGTCTGCTTCCTATGGACTTCTAACATAGTAGGAACAGAAAAATGCTGCTTTGTGAGGCAGAATCAATGACCATAACCCAAAGTTTCTGAGAAGTTATCATTTGAAGATGAGATTATGACATGAAAGTCATGATTCTTTGTGCTTCTGGAACATCCTGTTGTGAATCATCATTATGTTTTAAAATCAACAAGAAAGTATCTGCTCACATGGAAATCAGAAGGAAAGAAATTATTCCAGGCATAGGTTTGGATCCAAAACCACTTCCATCCTCAGTTGACAGCAAAGTAGTTTGCAAGTAAGTTGAACAAAAACTGTACATTTCACACTTATAATACAAAAGATACCGGAATAATGTGAGCAGTCATTAACACTTTTTAAGAATAATATTTTTTTAAAAAAAATCAAACTTAAATGTCTAGCTGTATAATTTCTGAGCATAATCTTTCTACACAGAAACAAAATAAAGAATTAAGAGAGACAAAGGCCTATATGAAAACCAAAGACCGTGTGAGAGATGAAGGAAATCTGTTCAAAAAGAAATGTCTGCTCCATGTTTGTGTTCCAAAATCTTTTTTTGTAGTTAATTCTCATTTACTTAGCTCTAATCCTCTAACAAGCATTTCTCTCAAAATTGGGTCTTTCTAGATGAGATTAAAATCCACCTAAATATCCTTATTAACTGTATTCATCAACTTGCCCTCCTTCAAGTCATATTTCTAAAGCTCAGGCCTTCAGTAATCCCTGAATATGACAAGGAGGAAGTGTTAAATATTATTGCTGTTGCCCCTTCTGATAAAAAATTGTGCAAAAGTTACTATATTTATTGTTTTGTCTTTCTTACCTCCAGCAAAACCCCTTTCTAGGTAAAAGACAATTCACTGTGGGTAAATAAGGCCTTTCAAGGAGACAGTACTGGACTCTGGGATCTGACCTTGCTGTCCCATCTACTTGATATTGCAACATAAGTTCTAGAAATAATAACAAAATCAATAGTGAAAGTTGCAGGAATTCAAAAAAATGCTTATAGAGTAACTGCAAAGTGGAATGAACAATACTAGATACTGATCTTTGAAATCACACTAGCAAAAAATTACAGTATACCACAGAGTTTTATATCTAAAAGTGCTTATTGGTATGCAAAATATTTGTGCAGTCACAAATTACTGTAGAACTGTCTTGAACTTGTTTTCCACTGCTGACATGCATTTGGGACATTAGTGGCACATGAAGTGACATACTTGTAGCAGAAGCATATCCAGAGCTGCTGTCGTGGAAGAATTGAATGCATAGGAAATTGACTTGAAATTAAGGAAATGAAACAGGGATAAAATGCAGTTTTCATTTTAAGTTAGACAATGTTTCCTGCAGTCTATAGTAACTGCTCTAGGGTCAGTCTTGTAAAATTTCATTTCAACAAAATTTACAATTACAATTGCTACTAATTTACTTCAACAACCATTGGCTACTAAAAAAAAAAAAAAAGATATCTCTGATTTATCATCCAAAACTATTTGTGGGCATGTCAGAAAAAAATCTAGCAAAAATTGATACCTGTGAAATTTACTCCTCATGCCTTAATGTGAAAGCTTGGTTTCAGATTAAAAAATAAAATTTATGATGACCAAAATACAAAAACCTTTTCCACATATATCCATTCAGAGCCAAATGGAATAGGCACTACTGCTTTGCTGTTGTAAGTTTTATTACCTTTTGACACAATAACACATAACACATAGAGCTCATGGAGGCATGAAGATTAATATATACTACTGGATTCTTTTTATTGTGATGTTAGTTATAATCTAGAATTTATCTGGTTGAGCTTTGCAAGTGGAAATGTCAGAATCAGGTTTTTACAATGTACAATGGAAAATGTAGTCCTCATAAAAAGTTACATTTCCTCTTGTAATAAAATCTAGAATTGAATTTCAACACTAAAGGGGTGTTCTTGATTGCAACTAGTCATCGTTAATGTCTACCTGTGAACTGGTGACTCTGCTGTGACCAGGCTTTTCTATCTTTTGTTAAAATTAATCCATTAGTCCTTTTGATATTTAAATCATTACTAAAGACTTCCTTTCTCCAGCTCTTTAGGAGTGTTTGTAATCTGAGTGAGCAATACTACACAACTTTAGTGGGGTAAAAACCATATGTCTGCAAGATGCTGTAACTACAGAGCAGGAAGAGATCATTCTTCAGTTGATGGTTAGAGTGATAGTGGAAGAAATTAAGAAATACAACTGAAGACAATAAAAAGATAAGTACATCTGAATGAAATATGGAGCTGGGAATCAGACTACTGGAAATATGTATAGGGATCAAGGTGGATGAAGGAATAAAATTTTTACTATGAGAAGGTTTAAAGGCAAGGAAATCTTGATGTAGAAGAAGAGATCCAAAAGCAGTGGATGAGGCAGACTTCATTGCAGAAAAACAGCTTATCAGTCTCTGGGAAAGCTGCTATCAAACGAGAAGACACCGGAATCTATGGAGCAATCAGGAATGAACAAAGGTTTCTAAGAAGGTAACCAGAATCATGGTGGGAAGTGAAAGAAGAAGGAAAATAAGAGCAGGAGTTCCAAATTTTCTGTTGTATTCTGACAAAGAAAAAATGAGAAAGGTACATTTTTCTGGCATCAAATCTTCCAGCCCACAGCCCTGTGGAGGACAAATCAAATGTTTACTTTTAACTGTTTCTTGCTTGCAGTGTTATCCATTGATTCCTTTGGGACACATGTGAGGGGAAAAACTGGGTTTATTATCCCAGTATGTGTCATCAAGCATGCAGTCATCTGTGCTTAGCCTGCCTACGCTTCTTTTCCAGCTCAGTTATATCTTGCATATCACATGACTCTAGGGCCTTTTAAGAGGGGCCTTGGTGTTTTCCAGCATAAGTACAAGGAAAATGCAATCTAAACTCAGTCTGCTTTCACTCTCATGGAAACATAGGTGGCTGAACTACAGCTGGCAGCAAGGTTGTGTAGGATTGATTGTGTCAGGCAGCCCACCTTATTCGATCCTACTCCTTTCTGTAGCCCAGCAGCAGCACGGGTAGAATTTTGTCAATAATCTGCAGCTAATTTTTGCTGAGAAGTCTGGTTCTGAAGTTAGACTGAGCTGGCCACTAAACAGATTCAGCTAAACTGCATACACTCACAACTCTTTTGGATGTGTCCTTGACAGGTCTTGCACAGCTTGCTTTCTGCCTTGTAGCACTAGGTGCTATAAACAAGATCAGACGAATGACCACCATTAAACACTTCCGTTAATCAGCTCTGAAGAGTCTTTTGCTTTATTAGATGGGGGAAATAAAGAAAGATGCAATTGATTTTGTCATTTGCTGAAGAGAAAAGGAAGGTTAAGAAAGGATTAAGAGACATAATACAGAGGAGAATCTTCTTCTGCAAGCCTGAAGACTTAGAGACAATAAAATTCCCTTGGGATTTTATAGTGGAAAAGAATGACCACTGGGAGCAACACATGCATGGAAGTGGGCTATGACAGAGCTGTATCCCCATAAACCAACACAAGGATTGGCTATAAATACTACAGGTTTCCATTAATGAGGGTGGAGATATTACTGCCATGAAGAATAGCAGCTTTGCCTGAAAACGTGAATTTTCTTTGGAAAGGAGCTTCCTTTTGGTGGTGTCTGCAATCCTCTTCTTTCCAAAAACCTTTCACTTAAAATCTTTATTTCATTCCCTTCTCCAGCGTAATCCCAACCCTCACAGATGACCAATCACCACTGAGCCATTCTGGCTTCTTAAATGTTTTCATATGATTTACTGTTTTACTAGTGTTGCTGATAGTGGACTAATTTGTTCCCCTTTACTTAAAAGTTTCCATTTACTTCAATCTATTTCATTCAAGATTTGCAAGCCTGGGCCAACTCAAAAGAACTTTTTTATTATTGATTTTTTTAAACAAGTTTGCTCTCTCAGCTCTACTTTTAAAAAAATGCCACCTTCTTCTCCTTAAAAATAAAAGCATAAAATGTGATGTCCATTTATCTGGGAGTATTATGGATGCTCATTAATTGCACCCTCCCCCCAACCTTTTTCTCCCCCAGTTTAGATGCAGTTTACATCTGCACATTGTCAAGCAAGTGGGGACAGGAGGGAAATTATTCCATTTCTTATACTCTGGGCTAAACTGTACATGTTCTGCTGTTTTTCACATTTAAAGTCTGGAACGCTCTCCTCTGCTTTCAAACACATGTATTTGACTGAACTTCCATCAACCCCAACAGTGCAACTGCACTGTAACTCTTTGTGCAGACACAAGAAAGCTGCTAGTTGTCAATGAACACCTTGATGTATTCAAGTTTTATAAATAACTAAAAAACTATTTTGCAAGAAAGAAGACTGAAAGAGCCATTTTAAAATGCTCCCTCCTCCACCACCTAATTTCTTTACAAAATAAGGGAGAGGTGATTTCTGCTGTGGTTGAATGGAAGAAAATAGCTTAGGCTAACAGGCGTTTTTCAGCATAGTCTATTATAGCCTGAGGCAGGGAATTACCACAACCACAAATTACATAATTCCCTCAAACTGAGTTACCTAGGGTGAGGGGCAATTTAATTCTGTCCTAACAACTTTTTATCTCCCGAATTTAGGCTTAATTACTTCAGGTTGATTTTCATATCCTTTCTCGCATTTTCTCCCATATATTAAGTGTACTCTGTGCTATTTAGCTCCAGTGGCATCAAAGAGATTGAAAACCATCCTGTGTGGCAAAGGGAACCACTCAGTTACTATTCTTGTTTCAGGATCAAGGTGTAGGCAGCAGTTCAGAAGATGGTGAAGGAAAGGATTTCTCATAACTCTACAATTTTAGATGAGTTAAGGATAAGACTTCACATAGTCCATTCTTTCATTTATTTGTCAACATTACAAAGTAGTAAACATATTTTGAAGATGCATCATTCTTGTATTCAATCAGGCAAAATCTCCCAACAGAATAGAGAAAATTCTGACTGCATTTTTAGTATCTCTTATCAGCCACACAGTTCAGTATTGACAATCTTTGCTGGAAGTCGGTCTCTGTCCTATCATTTTCTTAGGGATCACATGAAGAATACTTCATCTGAAGTAGAAAGTGCTGAGGCAGTAACCTCCTTAATGGTTTATCTTCAGTAAAACTGTGCTCCTGTGAGACCCTTCTTAATGTAGTGGCACACTGTTAACGTGACCTACAAACTAATTTAAGTCTATTATATAAGCCCTGATGTACAGAAACAAGAGGTATTTTGCTTTGCAGATATTTCTTAGTTTGTTTGTTGCAGGAAAGTCTGTAGATCAGTCTTACAGACCACTGGCTGTTTGTCATGTAAGCAAGTTAGAAATTCTTGGCATTACTTTCCTTCCCCTGGACACTATTTTATGTTTCACAGATCAGTAAACATACTCCTAAAAGCTGCTGGAATACTGCATTTACTGCTTTTCTGCTTGCTGTAGGCTAGGCAACTGTTTTGGAAAGTTATTTCTTAATAAAGTCTGTTCTAATAATTATATGCTACTACAAAGTTGGTAAAGTGATTTAAAAGATGAAAACTATTATTTCTGTGTCAAGAAAGGGCATTGAGTAAAATTAAAAATATGGTTTAAAATTCTGGGGAAAAAATAAGTTCTGGATACTAATGTTTGTAAGGATTATATGCACTGCACATCAACTAGCAGGAGCCATAGCAACCATGGTCATTAGATAGGACACTTTATTTCTACTTACCATTCTCTTCAGCACTAACAGCGGATGAAACAACTAAAGAATTTTTTTTTTAATATGTAAAGCTAGTTGGTTCTATATTTTCTGTGGACTTAATTGCCAAATAAAGCTGTTTCCAAAATAAACTTTTGAGTACTTTTGGCTAGATAGACCCACTTAGTTACCTGTGTTGTAGCTATGTAAACCCTAAAAAAAAAAAAAAAAGAATGTTTTTTGCTTTGTGATATTCTGTGGTAAAAAACCAACAAAACCTAAGCCAGAAGCAATTCTCATCCACCTTCAAGATTATAGTCTATATATATTTCAAGAAGTATAACATGTTTGTGTGGTGATAACCTGAGAATAAAATAAAAATAAAAACAAAGTAAAAAAGGAGCAGGAAAAAAAAATTCTAACATGATATAATGGAAGTCACAATTCTCCTCCTGTACGTTCTTCACCCAGCTTCTTCATTTCTGCCTCCCTGATGATCTCTTTGGGAACAATTACACAGCAAAATGCATTGTACTTTCACTTTATAATTGTGTTGAATGATCCACACACATGTTGCTCAGATAGGCATTTGTGGTGGTTTAGCCCCAGCCAGCAACTAAGCACCACGCAGCCACTCCTGGGTTGAGATAAGAACCATTTAATAATTGAAATAAAGTAAAATAGTAGTACTAGTAGTAATAATAACAATATAATAATAATAGTAATAATAATATACAAAGCAAGTGATGTACAAGGCAATTGCTCACCACCCGCCGACTGATACCCAGACAGTTCCCGAGCAGTGATCCCTGCCCCCCAGCCAACTCCCCCCAGTTTTTATACTGAGCATGACATCATATGGTATGGAAGAGCCCTTTGGTCAGTTTGGATCAACTATTCTGGCTGTGCCCCCTCCCAGTTTCTTGTGCACCTGGCAGAGCATGGGAAGCTGAGAAGTCCTTGACTAGCATAAGCAGTACTCAGCAACAACTAAAAACATCAGCATGTTATCAGCATTCTTCTCCTATTAAATCCAAAACACAGCACTATGCCTGCTACTAGGAAGAAAATTAACTCTATCCCAGCCAAAACCAGGACAATATTGCTATCATTAGTCTCTAAAAGGCAATTTAGTGCTTGTTGGCAGACCTCTGCATTGCTGCAGAGTTCCCCTGACTTCAGGTGCTGAACCCTGGCTCAGAGAACCTGAGCTTCTCCATTTCTCTCAGCCAGTTCTATTTCTTTCTGTAGTTGTTGTGTATTTCTTTTATATGGTTATGGCTGGCAGAAGGGATTAAAATATCTTCTTTTTCCTACTTGCTCATTCACAAAAAATAAATCTACTTTTAGCATCATGTTTCACTGCTTGTTAGCATACGTAGATGTAATCCTGCCCAGCACTGAAGCTACGAACACTATTCCAGCATTTGCAAGATGTGTTGATTTAAGTGTCAAAGTTAATAGGGCTTTTCTTTACCAAGGGAGAGACTGGAGATCTTGTAAAAATCTACATTGATTTTTGCTTACTGGTAATTGTTCTTTTCCATGAAGCATGTTCTTGTGTCATGTCCTTTGTTTTGGAAGAATTCTGGGTTTTTTAGGATGTTAGCTATATCTCTGACATTTCAGATTGCATTTTCCCAAAGAAAATCTGAAAAAAAGGTGCCCTTCTCCCAACACTTTCAAATTAACTTGGGATTCTACAGGCAGAGGGAACTGTTCTTCTTTTTTGGAAAATGAAAATCTCTCTCTCTCTCTCTCTCTCTTTTTCCCTGATGTCTGTTTAGGCTTTGAGGATCTCCTGACAGTTTATATTCCTGGACATTTTGGTGGTAAACTGTAAACTTCCAGATAATCTAAACTCAGTCACTGAATATAGGAATGAGTACCTATAATTATAAGACAAAGTTTCAAAGTGCATTATAGAGAAAAAGAGGTGCTCCAATGTACCATTTTGAAATGCCTAAAGCTAAATGACCTGTATTAATAAATTTGCTAGTCTTATCTGTGATTCTATAGGAACATTTGTCTTAGTGTCTAGGTAACATCAGACTATGGGCAAAGTTCTAAATATATGAGATTTCACAAGAACGAAATTACCATAATGTTAGAGAGAATGGGAAGATTGTCTAGTAGATATAGTACAGATAATTATTTCTTCATTTCAAAGTAAATGGCTACTTTTCACTGTTGAAAAATGTAAGTAAAGATCAAACAAAGAACCACATAGGCAGGAAGCTATACTGTGGTTTCAATCTGAGAAAATCTTCATTCTAATATTCACTTTTTTAAAACATGAATAGTCACAGCATCTCAGAATGGTATCTTGGGCTCTTCCCTGTTTGAGGGTATCACCTAAAAGGAAGGAACATCTAGAGAACCAAAGACAGGCTTTGATTATATCATTATAATCTGTTATTCAATCATGAGAAATATTGCAACCAAAAATGTTCCTTGTTAAAGGAAGTAATAAAGGCAAACTAGAACTTATCATTCAACACTCCAAATTACTATTTTGGAGTAATAGTATTTTTCCAGATCAGTTTTCCACTAAATCAGTTTCAATAAATCAATAAATTAGACCATCATGTTTAAATCAAACTAAGTAAGAATCTTATTTCTTTGAAAATGCTATCTCAGCTATGAAGCTTTTGCAGTAACTGATCAAATAAACGCATGATTTTAAAAGTTTGCATGGATATTCACAGAACTCTGACTGATCTTTATGGGAGTCGTGTGGCTAAAACTTGTGTAGCACCTTGAAAGTATACTCTACGGTGTCTTAGAAAAGGGGGTTTGCATACTGTAAGAAAGGTTACTCAATGACATGTGTGAGGTTAAATCAATACATTACTGTATGAATGCTTTATTACCCATAAGAGATAGTAAAAATGCACTGCCTAGAGGCTATTTCCAATTCTTGTGTGGCAACGATAAATTAATCAGGTCTGTTTTGTTATTTTAGCTGCATTTGGTTAAATGTGTAACAGAATAAAAAGGAAGTTTTAAAGAAAATAGAAAGTTCCAAAGACAATGTGACAACAGATGAGAAGTATCTCATTTAATCAACATGGTTTTGATTGCAAAAAACTAGATGTAACAGTCATTAGTTCATTTGGGTTTTTTGAAGAGAGGATCCAAAGAATGAGGTATTGATCAACTGTGACCCCAGCTAGTCATTTAACTTTAAGGTAGGTCACCAGGAACATTTGCATTTGTCCCAATGTCTACATGTAGCAGACCAATGGCTCGTGAGCATGAAAAATACAGTTCACTTACATGAGGTAACATCAGTGTAAGAATAATGTTAGGAGAATATACCCTAATTCACAACACCATTCAAGAGTTAGCTACAGTTTGGAAGAACCTTAAATGCTGAAATGCATTTGAAAATCTGAGCTTTTACTTTTTTTTTTCCCCCTAGTTGGAGGCGTTAGAGTTGGATAGTCACTGACCTTGGTGAGTTTTGTTACAAAGCTACTGCAGTCTTAGTGCAGCTAAAAAAAAAGTGATACATACTTTTAATTTTCTTTAAATTTTATTTGATGCTACATAGTCTTATCTGTCCTTATTTTGTAATAATTTCCTTGTGTGCATATACCAAAGACATGATGTTAAACAGTTTATAATAGGCAGAAATGACAGTTCACAGTTTCAAAATACTGTATCCCAATACCTATCACGTTGGTGTCCTTGTTTCTAACACATCTTAATGTCACTAGAGCATGAATATCTGCTCATGGATGGGAAAATCTAGTGCAACTCATAACAATGTTTATATAAACTGAACATTGTTCGTCTAATGCCAACATAAAACATATTGCATATTCACCAAATTGGTAGGAATACTTTCTACAGGGTAAAATAGAAGTCAGAACTTTTTTCTGAAGGGGGCATTTACAAAATATTCACTTGGAAGATTAATTTTTGTAATTATTAAAAATCTGCTTTGATTAATGTTTGGTTAGCGACAATACAAAGGAGACTAATTAGAATCATCACATGTCTAGGGGAAATGACTAACATCATATCATGACATGAAAAATGCCATACTGATTTGCTCGGTCTATTTGGTAATTATCTAATTTATCTGAAAATCTTGAAGAAGTATTAAACAAACAGCAAAGAGAGAGTTCTGTCAGTACAAAAGAAAATTGTCTATAAACCCACAATTAAATAACTGCAAAGAACATATTTTAATCTTTACTTGCACTGTCTTATGGAAAATATCAAAGACATACTTTACCATTTGAGCAAGCATATATGCAGTATGTCAATTTTTCCTTTATGGAAAGTGTTGTTGCATAGAGACTTCTGTTGTCTTTTGTGGACTCTGGATCAAAGACATTAAAAAGGATTTCTTCATTGGAAATAATATCATTACGGAACTCAGAAACTTCTCCCAGGGTGATCCATTTAGTCAATTTACTGACAGAAAATATGAACAAAAGCAAACAATTTGCAATGCACATTCTAATCAGTCTTTCATTAATATTACTTCTATGTTTGTAAAAAAATCTCATTTGTTTCACTTTGTGTGTTGTGCATAATACGTAGCTAACATAAATCTATTGTGACAATAGACTTCTATGTTTTGATCTTCATAGTTCCTTCCAGTGGGATTGCACACCCCCAAACCAAAACATCAACCTTGAAAATTTTTTGCAATGACAAACCCCCATGATCTCTTAATGAAAATTGTTTCTCCTGTTTTTTTCTGAAAATGACAGAAGTCCCAAGTGTGTTGGTTTCATTATTCAGGCAAAGTTTCTTGGAGATCTCAACCGAGAACATGTGCTGTGAAAACCACTTGAAAAGCATCTATGCATACGTAAGGAAGACATCTGTGCAGCCATGCAGCTGACCACCAGGAAAGAGGCGGAAAAGGAAAAGCTACACAAGAAAAGGAGTAGGAAGGCTTGTCCCCAGATGGCTGCTTTGATATGAGCTACAATCTCTTTTGGACAGTATCCTAGATAAATTCCAAACTCTTGTGAAATTAACTAGCTTAATCAGTCTTCAGTATTGCCTGTATTAGGGTGAGAAAATCATATGCTAACCAAACTGGCGAATTAAGTAGGACAGATAACTTACAACTGAAGAGTATTCTCGACAAAAGACAAGCAGGACTGTAAAATTAAGGTTCTATTATCACAACTTTTTCCATGACTTTTTTCTTCTCAGAAAAAATGTGATGATTTTGGATTAAATAATTCTCCTAAGTGTCGTGGTTTAGCCCCAGCCAGCAACTAAACACCATGCAGCTGCTCACTCACTCCCGCTACCCCGATGGGATGGGGGAGAGAATCGGAGGAGTAAGAGTGAGAAAAACTCCTGGGTTGAGGTAAGAACAATTTAATAATTGAAATAAAGTAAAACAGTAGTAGTAATAATGATAATGATAACAATAATAATAATAACAATAATAATAAAAGCAATAACAATATAATAATGATAATAACAATAATAATATACAAAGCAAGTGATGCACAATGCAATTGCTCACCACCCGCCGACTGATACCCAGACAGTTCCCGAGCAGCGATCGCTGCTCCCCAGCCAACTCCCCCCAGTTTCTATACTGAGCATGACGTCACATGGTATGGAAGAGCCCTTTGGTCAGTTTGGATCAACTCTTCTGGCTGTGCCTCCTCCCAGTTTCTTGTGCACCTGGCAGAGCATGGGAAGCTGAAAAGTCCTTGACTAGCATAAGCAGTACTCAGCAACAACTAAAAACATCAGCATGTTATCAACATTCTTCTCCTACTAAATCCAAAACACAGCACTATGCCTGCTACTAGGAAGAAAACTAACTCTATTCCAGCTGAAACCAGGACAATAAGCAATGTTTATGTAGCAATAATAACTCAAATAATCCTTTAGATAAGAAATCTGATAAAATTGAGCTGAGAACTGATATATGCAAAAAAGTTTGTTTTCATCAAGGTGGAACTTTGACAGAGAAAAAAGCATATACTTTCCTTTAACAAAACTATTTTTGGTTTTGAAAAAGATGTTGTGATCAAGTGTAATACAGTTTCTTAGTACCACTCTCTTTCTCCATATTGTTCTTAAATTGAAATTTTTATCAGTGTTGTCTCAGGATGAGATAATTTTTATGCTTTTATATTTAATTATGAAGCACTATTTAATGATCAAATAAAGAAATATAGTTCAAAAACTGATGAATTTATAAAAGCAAGTTTAAATCTGTTTGGAAGATCATGCTTTCATGCACCGTTCTCAACAGCTTCTCTTTTAAGCTAAAAGCAAAAACGACTTTTTCATGGGATTTAAGTATTTTGACCTCTAGGGGAAGAAAGGGGGGAAATTGTGGAGGTGTGTGTACAACAGAGCAATAACAGGAACTTCAAGCACACTTTTAGCAACAAAGGAAGATTTCAAGTTTAGTTCAAAGGCTGTTTTGACCTTAAGTTTTGTTTGAATTTTACTACTTCCAGACTAGTTTAGCTATCTTTTTTGATGCTGGCTTTGCTTTTCTATCACCACTGATTAAGCACACAAAAGCTGTTGATTTCATTGCTGATGTGTTTTTGTTTCACTGATACATAAAAAATCAGCATTTCTCTGGTCATTTTATTTTTCCCCGGAAAAAAATATACAATCCTGAATTATCTTTTTCAACATTTGTAACCCTTATGCTATCTGTCTGGAATTCCCTCTAAAATGTACAATTAATCATATCTGAGTAGTAGCACTAATGTCCCCTTAAAAAGTGTGTGAATTTTATGAACCAGAGGAAGTTCAAAACGGAACTTCTTAATAATGGTAGACAACTGCAATATATGTTACATTGTAGTGCATAGGTATGTCGTCGTCTTTGTGAGTCTCAAAACTGTAATGATCAGGGTATCAAGGTTTCTATACAAGTAAAATTAAAAATCATTCAAATTATTCTGAGAAGTTTTCTTCAGATTTTGGAACTGGGCCCTATACATCTTCCTATGAGTAGCATAATTTTCTGAATGAGTGGCATCTGGCCCCATCTTTACGAGCAGGACTTTGCATTGTCCTGGTGCTTCTTTGGCTGAGTCACCACTGGAAGATTATTTGGAGAGTGGAAGTAAATACAGCACTTAATTCTCTCATACCAGTTCATTTCAAAATATAAGCCACAACACAATCTTCACTTCTTTTGGAGGATTTTTTTAATACATCAAATGAAAGAATAAGAAATGTTTTGGAAATTAAGAAATAAAAAATATCTGATGAAAAGACTAATATTAAGTTGGGTTTTTATCCTCCTGTACATCCAATTAATCATGCCCATACAATTTTTAAGTCAAACAGCAACCCATCCATAGCTGAAGATAAAATTTCAATAAACAGCATTGACAAAATTCACAGGGTCTTCAGTCTTCCGGTTCCACCACCCAATAAGTGATATTTTCCTCTAGGAATGTGGTACACTTATATCCTATTGCTCTGTTACATGCCATAGTCTTTCGTCATGAGACACCACAAAATCCAAAGAAAAACTATTGGTCTCATTTCTTTTTTTTGGTGAAAATTTCAGATTTATTAACACAGTAAGTCAATAACCAAAGTATTTGCACTCAGGGAAGGTATATTGTAAAAAGTGCCAACAATTGAATAGGGAATTTGTAATATAACTTGAAGATGGCTTGGATTTTTTAAAATTTTTTCTTTTCAAAAATACTTATTTCATGTAATATTTGGATAATAAAAGCCCTAAAACTATAGGACTTGAGTCTTCTAACTCAGAAAAGATAGTTGCTACAGCCATACTAAGTAATGTTACATACATTCCTAGACATAACTGGATTCTCACTCCTTACATTATTGAGATTAGTAAATGATTTTTCATAATCATACCTGAATCATGTCTCTCATTTATTCCTCTACAAGACTTGAAATTCTTCATTTTCAAGGTTTTACCTGTTGTCAATTTTTTTCATACCCATCCACTATTTAAACTTGTGTTTCTCCTATTATGATCTTTAAATAAATAAAAAAAAAAAAACAAACCCCAAAATTAATTAGTAATACACTCTAATAAATTACAGCAAAAACAATCTCCCACACCACCAAGATTTAAAACAAAAAAAAATTGATAAAGGAAATAATTAGCATAAATCTTTGGATGACCACCTTTTAAGTCTATTATAATCATAGTTCAGTAGCTCTTCTTGTGACTATACCACAAGATAGATACCATTTAAGTTATTGAATATTAGGCCTGTTCTTGGATTTTGTCATTTTCTAAAGTTTTCTTTATTAACAAGGAAGCAAAATAATGTATTAGCTTAAAAGAACAGTGAGAGTCTCAGAATCATTTAATTTCATATTACCTGCAGGTGTATTAACATCAGGCCACCACACACAGGTGGAAGTGTGAATTTGAGATTTATTTAATGTTACGGATTTCCCCTATGCATATACAATTACAAAAAACATTTGTGCAAAATAACATTTCACTTATTCACTGAGAAAATTCGAAGTAATTTATATCCATATACATTTCTTTTAATTCTAACTTGTGGAAGTATGTGTTTTAAAAACTGAGCTGTGTTTAAGATTTGTGAGAGGGCTGATTCATTTTCTTTCATCCAATGTACACCTGTGCTGCTTGGAATTCTTTGTACCTTTACTGTTCTTGCTGACTTCAGTGGAAACAAGATTGGGCTAGATTTGCTCTGATGCCTGACTGTGAACAGAGTATATTTAACATTGAGCTACAAAGATTTTAAAAATATTACTATCAAAACATGCAGTAATGATGTAAAAACATTAAGAAAAGAACTCCAAGTTTTTCTCAGGAAACTAAAAAAATAAGATTTTTTTTACCCCACAAAATTGTTAAAGACTAGGTGGTTTTAAAGTGTTAGGTGTATTTTACATAGACACAAGCAATGCAAAAAAGCTAGCTTCTGTGATGAGCACTAACTTTGATATCTGTAGATTTGGACAACAGCATATTAGCTATGTTTTATTGTGTTTGATGTTTTATGTGTATTTTAAATAGTAAACCAGCAAGAAGAAAAATTTAGATTTTTTTTTTTTAATCTAACCTTTTTAAAAGCATCAGTGTTATTAAAACTTACATATTACCCAATGTGTCCTAATTAATGGAAAATTACTTTTTTAAATTTTATCTCTCAGTGTTTTGTGTCATTTAGGCAATCACAGGTTATTTATTGAATTCACTTTCTAAGTCTAAAGTTTTCATCTAACAATTCAGGTACATTAAAATTCAATTCTTAATGATAGAATTTGAACATCATCCTCATAAATTATTAACAACACAGTAGCCTCTCACCTTTGGAAGTCTTTTCCTATCCCTAGTGTCAAAGTTAGAATATTTCTAATAGCAAATTATTTCTAACTATTTGCACTATGCAAGATATAGGCATTCTTGTAACATTCTTTTAACTGTTACAGCTGAAGAACATTGAAATGGAAATTGTTTTAACAATAGTTTTAACACAGCAAGGCTTATAAAATTCTTATGTGACAGATTTTGTCTGAGACAGCATTTTTCAGAGGTATTGTTACAAAAGTCACAAAGATCTAGCATACAGAAAATTATATTTTTTAATACATGGATTAAATTTATTAGTGGTATTAGACACATTTACTAGGTACTGAAATCTTAAGGGAGGTGTAATGAGACTTAAGGGTTTAAATTTGTGATTAAAATGAAGGAAAGAAAATAAAATTCCATGAGGAAAAGAAAGATTGACTATTTGTATTTATCATTTCCTATTACAGTAAACCTAAGAATCATACAGTAAAGGCAAAACCATGTCCCTTGGCCTTTTTTAGGGTGTTCAATAGCATCTAAGGGAACAAGTCATCCTTGCCTGATGCCATAAACATCCACTAGAATTCTGTAGTTTCTTTTTTTTCTCCTGCTCATGTCAATTTTGTTCTGACATCTATGCATGCATAAAGCTATTATAAACCAGTTTTAACACTCTCTTTAAATATATTTTAACCTTACATCCTGTTAACATGAAAAAGGCCTTCTGACAAAAATCTGGAAAAAAGTTTGAAAAACCATGATTATTAAAAACAAGCCCATATGTTCTACCAGGCTTTAAAAATGGGGGAGAGATAGGGAGAGAAGAGTCTCATTTTTTGGGTTTGTGGTTTGTTTTTTTTTTTCCTTGCAAAAGGCATATCTATTAAAATAAAAGACCAGAATAAAATATTGAAAAGAAAAAACAATGCAAGATTACTTGCCTGTGAAAATGTAATTATAAACAAGAACTAAAAATGAAAACTCAATAGTCATTAAATGTCCTGAAAATTATGGCTCATCTATGGATGTGATTTGTTCAGCCTTCTACATGATATAGACCCTTGTAGCCTATATTAAATACCTCCCGTCTAATGTTTTGGCAGGGTGAAGATTACCAGAATAACTCACTAAGACTTCTAAATGCTTTTTCTAAATGTATTTTATGTTCCCCCCCTTCTCTTTCTTTTATGTAAGTTGTAATGATCTGTACTGACATTCCAACTATGAACACTACTTTTTTTTCTCTGACTCCGGGCAAGTCAGTGAACCTATCTGTCCTATATCTATAAAATTAGCCTTGGTTTTGGGTATTAAGAGAATTGATTAATTAATCTTTTTTTGAAATTCTGGAGATGTAAAGCACTACTATACTATTGCTGAAGTCTTTTTGTAGCCTTAATTGCATGTATGAGACTCACAGTCAGGATAATGTTTAAAACCACTGGGTGGGCTAGGGTTTTGATGCAGGGTATTTCAGCACACAGAAAAGAGTTTCTTTCAGCAGATTCTTCCTTTTGGATTGGAGACCCATCAAACCTGGCAAAATATGTCAAACCAGTCAGGTTTGTTAGGTATTCCAGTAGTCTGTGAACCCAAGCGCCAGAAGAGGTATCCTGCGGCTCACATAAGCCCTGCATTGACTCAGTTCCTCCTAAAACAAATCTATGGGGTTTTTTCTGTTAAAAGAAGAAAATATTTTTTCAGCACTTTATGACTTTTAACAACATGTAACATCATTTATGATGTGTTACCTTGGCCATAAGTGACTTGATGCTATAAATCATCAGTACTTCTTATTTCAGAATGGGAAGCCAGAAATACTGAGTAGGTCATACTCAGTTCAGGTTGAGCAAATGAGAGAACTGCAGGTTTGATATTTCACAGTACTTCAGCTAGTACCCAGGGAGTATATGACATGGAAGTCCTTATGTTACCTTCCAGTTAGAAACCAAAGGAAATTATATATTAGAAAAACTGTGGCATAAACCAATACACTTTGGATAGCTTTCAATTATTTGGGGTATTTGTGTTATAGTTTTGAGTTGTTGGGAATGCCTGGATGGAAAGAAGAATTGGGATTACAAACTCATCTGTAATGCACATTAATATGTCTACACACACACAAAATACACACAGAGAACACTCTATTTCAATGTATATCTAATTCTTGCTAACCTGATCCTGATATAATTTGGATGTTTAAAAGGTTATTGCAAATGTAGCCATTGTTCAAGACTCAGGAAAAACAAAAGTCAGCACATTTTAAACATATAATCTATTTTATTTTATTTTGTTTTGAGCACAATGTCTGATTCTTCCAAAGTTGTCTAAGGGATCTGGATTCTTAAAATCTCCTATTTTGATGGAACTTGGACATCCTGACTTCATAAAGAGCTTTAAAAATTAAGCCAGCAGTTTTATTTCACTCTGCAAATTCAGAGTACTGAGTAAAATGATATGCTGAAAACGTCTTTTTCTGCATTAAGGCAACACTGATTTTAGCTGCCTTATCCCCGTACTGGCCAAAAGACTGAACTGACACCACAGAATTTGATGCAATTATTGCAATTTATGTAAACAGGAGAAGGAAAATGTTTCTTTTCCACTGCTGACAAACTCTGTTTTAGTTGGAACAAGATAGAAGCTTGCTGATATTTTCATGACTATAACATTAACATTGCAATAGTTTCTCTAATTCTAGTAATGTAGATTAAACTATTTTCTGAACTTTGCTTATATTTTAGATGACTTATACTCTGATTATGCCTATACTAGTATAAATGCTGTACAATTAAGAAGCTCTGCTAAGGGAACACGGTACAGGAAAGAGAATGAAAGTGCATAGCACCTGCCCAAGATACTAGAAGGCAAAATTCCTAAACTAATCCTTGCCTCAATATTGCCCAAATGATAGGCCTTTTTACGTTCTCATTCACACATTACAGACATATTCTAACTGTAGCACTTGATATATTTATGCTGTATGGATCTTCTGCAAGTGGAATTCAAATTATAATGCACAGATGAATGAATTTGCATATCTGAAAATATAAAAAATATAAAATGACAAAAATAAAAGTTAATAGTCAGTAGTTCTATCAGGAAAGTTTGTTGCTTTGAAAGAGAAAAAGTAGGCATAAATTACACCAGTAGGACTAGCAGGTAGTATAAACTTCACCTTAAAACTCAGCTTTGCACTCAGTTGGGCCTGCTTTAGTTACATGTGAACACTCTATATTGATTCACTGCATTTAATGAAACAGAACTACATGAATTTGAAATTTGGGCAGAAATGTACCTGCTTCAGTAATTCCATTGACAAAGTAGCTTCACTTACTGCATATGTGTAAAGCATAGCTTTCCTGCTTTCTGTGAAATTTTCCAGCTTCATAAATGTTATCTTGTCTTTCCTTTTCCAACTGCATCTGCATTTAGACATAAAATCCACACATTCCCTCACTGTTGCTTTCTCATGTCATATGTCCCCTTTTCTCCAGGAGCAGTTTAGGTAATATACCCATAGATGTACAATATCCAAGGTACACAGAGGAGTGGCAACAGCAAATAATTTTGAGTGAACCTGACAAATCAGAAATGGTTTGTAGCTGGAATCACTGCTTTAGACCAGATCACATCTTTGTATCACCACAATATAGCTGACTAGCTTTTGATATTTTTCACATTAAAGACACTAGATGATTAATAACTCTCATGGTTTAGCCCCAGCCAGCAACTAAGCACCATGCAGCTGCTTGCTCACTCCCCCTACCCTGATGGGATGGGGGAGACAATCGGAGGAGTAAGAGTGGAAAAAAAAAACACTCCTGGGTTGAGATAAGAACAGTTTAATAATTGAAATAAAGTAAAATGATAATAATATAATAATGATAATAATAATAATAATATACAAAGCAAGTGATGCACAATGCAATTGCTCACCACCCGCCGACCGATACCCAGACAGTTCCCGAGCAGCTATCGCTGCTCCCCAGCCAACTCCCCCAGTTTCTATACTGAGCATGACGTCATATGGTATGGAATAGCCCTTTGGTCAGTTTGGATCAACTCTTCTGGCTGTGCCCCCTCCCAGTTTCTTGTGCACCTGGCAGAGCATGGGAAGCTGAAAAGTCCTTGACTAGCATAAGCAGTACTTAGCAACAACTAAAACATCAGAGTGTTATCAACATTCTTCTTCTACTAAATCCTACTCATAGTGCTCCTACACAGCACTATGCCTGCTACTAGGAAGAAAATTAACTCTATCCCAGCCGAAACCAGGACAGTTACTTTCTTTTCTTCATTTTTGAAAGATGGATTTTGATACACACAAGTCAAGCATTCAATAGGATTTACCATGTCTAAAAATTTTCAATGTTATATGCAAATATTTTCTCATAAAATAGAATTGTAGACATCCATTTTTCATGTAAATTTTAAGTAAGCCCATAAGTAACACATGTCCTAGAACGTATTTACTCACCCTGCATTGGAAATACTAGTATCTCTGTCTGAATACTTTCTGCATAAAATATCTATATTTGCATACTTATATGACACGTTTTTATTTTAAATTTATTTGATTTACAACTTACTCAAAAAATGCCCTTAAAAAACAAATTTAAGACATTAAAGTCTGCATCTGATCTAGAAAATGAGTGCATGTAGGTGAGAAAACTATTTTCCTGTGATAAGGAAGCTGACACTTGCTTAGAAATTGCTTTAATTGTATTATAAAACCAGCTGCTCTTTCCATTGTAATTTTCTCAACAAATGCTACATCCTCTCGCCAGCCACTATTGACAACACTAGCTGCCTTGTCAAAATGAAAATCTTTCGCTTTCCTTAAGTAGCTGGGTCTTCTGACCTGCATAGCTTTCCACTGTTCTAGGTTTCACTGTCTAAATGTAAAATAAGCAAGTTGGCAACGTATCAAAATCCTCTTTCAAACAAAAATAAACCAGTCCTTAGTTAGTCCATTGTTTTCCAGTCTTTACACCTTAAAATAACTAATAATAATAATAAAAATACTAAATTAAGCATTGGTAATGAGGGACATTAAATATTCTTTTTATGTAAGTATTCATTCACTTTTTTCCTATACTTTAATCGGTAGTAAAAAAAACACTACCTGAGGCCTGATTTCCATAGTTACGCTGGCTTTGTCCTGCCATGGTTCCACTTACTTTAATAAAGTTACACCTAATTTACATCCCTGTAATGGAATTATTCCTGTGTAGTCCTTTTCCAAGTCTGTATATAAGGCAACTAAGCGGGGAGTTGAAAGCCTAGGGTAATAGGAATTATGCATTCTTCCATTGTGACACGTTAAAAATGTTATTCAAAGCAGAGGAAAAAAAGAAAAAATGTCTTTGGCAGAAACAGTCTCCTGCTTACAACTTATGTTCCGTTACACAAGTCTGAGATGTCCGGGAACCGTAATGTATATACTATTTACCCAGCTGGTTTTTGGTTGGGTACTTATATTGGCAGCCTCAGCAGCAGTAACGAGACTCACCACCTGTAGCAGTCATGGAGGGAAATGCTGTTATCATCATCTTCATTAACTAGGGAACCTGTCAGGGGACATATGTTATATTGAAGAAGGTTAAATACCCAAAGTGCTATTCATACCAGTGTATAAGAAACTCTGAGATATAACTTATGTCTGTTCTACAAGCCAGTAGAATCTAAAAATAATCTTAACAGATGTAAAAACCAAATTCAAACCCATTAATATATTGCAATGAAAAATATAAAAGTAAATTATTAAAGTTCCCTAACTTTGTGTTTTGTTTAATTCTGCTACAGTAATAGCAGTTTTTTAATGGATTTGTTTCAATGTAAGCAGAATCTGTGATTCAGGAGAAGTGGTCTAGTTCTGTACCTCCATCCTGCAAGTTGGAGGATCTCATTTGTTTATACAGGTATGAACTGTTGTGACATCATGGAAAGCTACAAGGGACTGGAGGAGAAGGGGCAATGGAGAAGATGACTTTTTTCCTAGTGTTTTTCAGACGTTTCCACTTTAAGCTTAAAGTAACAAACAAGTCACTTGATAAACTTTTTGAAAGTATTGCTCTGATATCTTGGAAAAAATATATTTTCCTAAAAGGAAAAAAAAGAAAAAGTGTCCAAAACCACATTCACTTTCTCTTTGTCTTCATATACCATCAGTATCCAGCTGGTACAATCCTCTCAAAGACTGCTCAAATTTAACTATTTGAATCAGAGAAGATTTCCTATAGGATACTTGGGTAGTGGAAATGAAATCAATATGATTTTTGGTGATAAGCCAAGCTTTTGCTCAAAAATCTAACTGAGGATATAAGTTTCATATAGAAGCGTGCATTTCAGTTGTAGTTTCATTTATGCTCATTTCTATTTTTGTGTTTTTTTTTTTTAACTTTTCCATTGTTTTCCAGTCTTTACACTTTAAAATAAATAATAATAATAATAAAAATACTAAATTAAGCATTGGTAATGAGGGACTGATGGTTATGTTTTGTTTTGTTTTGATTTGGTTTGTTTTTTGTAAAAGAGCTCATGGTTCCTGAACTTAAGAACAGTCTGTGTGGAAACCACATATATTTTCCCCTGTGGAATTGCATGGGTCATAAAAGCAGGCCTGTGGATTAGTCTGCATTACATGATCCAGGGAAACACTCAGATTTCCGCATTTGGGCCTGCATTTTGGCCACATCATGATTCCATCTTGAGGCAAAGCCTTCCTCAGCCTGGTTTCCCTGAAGCAAAAGCGAGATGTACACCAGATGCAAAGCATGCCTTTAAGCATTGTCTATTCAATCTGAAAAAGGACCCAACATCCTGGGGTCTCCTATAGCATTCCCCATCCCTCAGCAGACAGACAGAATTACACTCTGTCTATCATTTTAAACGGAATTTGTCAGCAGTTCTGCTGTTCTGTTTCACTTTTAAAACTTTACTGAACTGAATGTGACCTAAATTTAAGAGTGAAATATCTCCACATTGAAAGAGGACATGTATTTGTAAATAACTTTGTGTTTTCACAGAATAATGATAGTATAGTCTTAAGCAAAACAAATGGGAAGTGCAAACCATGCTTTGAGTAGATTTTAGTAGAAATCTTGGAGGAGGAGAAGGGAGAGCAGAGGAGAGAAGGGGCGAGGAGGGGACAATGTTTCCTCTCCTCTCTCTTCCTCCTGTTCTTTTTCTTTAGGGAGAATAGAAGGGAAGTTTGTTTCTATTAGGTTTGACTCCTGAAGTCGTCTCACACAGCTAAATCAGTGGCTAAGACCACTGACCGGGGATGCATGAGATCTAGATTTCAGCTTCCACCTGAACTGCTGTGACCTGCAGCACTCTCTGGACAGAACTGAATGAGATAAGTAGCCTTAAGCACTGTGCTCACATCTTCTGTTTCACACTACACAAACAAAACAGTGAAAGACTACTTTTGTGAAACAGAGGGTAGCTTATAGTTGTTTTAACTTGCTGATATGTCAGAATGATCAGACCATATGTGTATCCAAATGCTAACACTCAATACTCAAATTCTAATGTTAGCATAACGCCACCCATTTCATATAATTACCTCAATGTTCATTGTGTCAAAAAACACGTATGTGAGAAAGACTCTAATCTGGTAGTTAGGATACTCATCAAAGAACAGAATCACCTGCTTTTAATCCATTTGGCTATTAACTTCTATTTATTCATGTGGATAAAAGCAGTATTAAGTTCAGAGGGTGAAAGACTCTGTAGTACATTCTGACCTGACTAGAGTGGTCTCTTTGGAAGCAGGACACTGAGATTTAAATAAAGAAATGGAATATGGGTCAGTAGCGTTCTGCTGAATGCCAAAAACTCCGTGCTATTGTGTAAAAGGATGTTCCTTCTCTAGCAGTTCTGTAAATCTAGTGAGGAAAGGGGAGAAAATGGCCTCCAAATTTTGGTAAATTCTGTCATAGTTTAATAAAATGGGTAAATCAATGCTGAAGGGCAAATTCATTTTTTAATGCTTTGTTAACCATGTACAATATTCCTGGATCAGTGTTTTCTGGAAATCTAAATTTAACTAATTTCCAGTGTATTGCCATATTTCTTGTCATTCCTAAATGCTAATTTCATTGCATTCAAAGTTAGAAAGCACACCTCCTTCTCAGTTCAGCTTCTGTTTTATTTCCCTTCTTTTGCTGTGAGAAAATTCTTTAAATTTATTCTGGGGAAATAACAAAACAAACACAGTTAAACTAATGATTACTGTTTTCTTCACAAAATTTGGCAGTGAAGTCTAGGCAGTTAAGACGGATATAAGATTTGAAGTCAATAAAGCCTACTTGTGACTCCTGGAGGATTTGCAAGAGCTTTTATTGATTTCAGTGTCTGAGTAATTTGAAGACAGCATGATGATAATACTGAAAGGAAAGATAATCTATATTAAAAAGCTCTCACCCTGTCCAGTCTCCACCCTATATAATTTCAAATTAATACCTTCTCAAAGAGCAGAAATTCACTTCCATCTCCGCTAAAAAGAAAGAACTTCCACATTTCTTTTACAGTGTTTGTTGATATCATTGGCATCACTCTGGCAGTGAAGATGGTGAAGCTACCTAAACTGGTGTGTATGTTAGTGTTGTGATCTTAACTATCAAAGGAAAAGTACACAGCCCTGTATTGAGATCTTGGCATCTTAAAACCTTTATAATTCACATTCTATCTTTACCTAATAAAAATCAAAGCAGAGAGAACTTAATGATTAACTGCCAGATATTATTTTAAAAATCTAAAGTACAATTAACTTGTGAGAATGCGGACTTGCTGCTCTAAGGCAGCAATACTTTTTTTCTGTATGCCACCTTAATGGAGATATAGACAGTGAACTATAAGTTACAAATATGTATCCCTAGACTATAAAGTTGCATATCAACTTTTATCCTTGAATGAATTATTATTATTATGTTACTAGACTAGCCCCTGCAAATAGAAAGACCAAAGACTTTAATTTAGTACCATTCTCTGTTGTCACAATCATGAATTTAATACAATTAAATTTAGTTGAACCCAGATTACATTTTTGACACATAGTGTCAAAAGGAAGGAAACCAGAAAGTAAGGCCTACTTTCCAGCTGCTTCATCTGACAGCATAAAAAATTACCTTCTGAGCTGAAGTTTGCTGACACAGAATACACAGAAGAATATGAAGTTAGAAGTCTGGAAAACTTACTGCTTTCTTCAACCTGGCATTTCATAGCAATTGCTTTCAATACATCAGGAAAGCTCTACAGCTAATTCTGACTAGATATATTATATGATGGATACCAGTATTTTTAACCTAATGCTCTCATCAGACCCCTTTCCAACAATCAATCACAGTTTTTTTCTTCTTTATTTTAAAGAAATGTGCCAGAAAAAACAAGCCAACCCCATCTTTTCAGATCTCATATCAGTGCAAATTTCTACAATCAACACCTCATTTTTGACTTTTGGAATGCACTATAAACCTCCACAGGAGAAAAGCTATGGAGACCTTATCAAAATACTTGAAAGCGATAGTTGCTTCTCTTCTGCAACCTGACATTTCTTAAGCTAATATAATTTAGCAAGCAGACTGTAAAATACACTGCAGTCTGTTCGAGACAGTACACAGACATTAAATTAACATGTTCTTCAGAAGAACAGACTGGGCTTATTAAATAACTTAAAGTAACAAATCCACTGTAGAACTACTTGAACCTATGGCAGGTCGTTCTCAAAATTGTTCTTTAAAAGGAAGATGTGGTCTAGAAGCTTGAAGAGGCAAGAAATTTTAATAAGTTATGGTCACATCATCTTGTCGTTTAGCCCCAGTCGGCAACCAAGGCACCATGCAACTGCTCGCTCACCCTCCCCCGCCAGTGGGATGGGAGAGAGAATCTGAAGAGCAAAAGTAAGAAAACTTGTTGGTTGACATAAGAACAGTGTAATAATTGAAATATAATAATAATAATAATAAAATTGCAATGAAAAACAAGTGATGCAACTGCTCACCCCCACCGATGGATGCCCAGCCAGTCCCCAGGCAGCGATCACTGCCTGCTGGCCAACTCCCCCCAGCTTTATATGCTGAGCATGACGTCATATGGTATCGAATATCCTTTTGGTCAGTTTGGATCAGCTGTCTTGGCTGGGCCCCCTCCCAGCTTCTTGTGCATCTGGCAGAGCATTAGAAGCTGAAAGTCCTTGACTAGTGTAACCACTACTTGGCAACAACTAAAATATCAGTGTGTTATCAACATTATTCTCATACTAAATCCAAAACACAGCACTATATCAGTCACTAGGAAGAAAGTTAACTTTATCGCAGCTGAAACCAGGACAGTGTCCACCCTTTATTTTATACCATCTACGTCATGCTCAGGTCCTACACTTTCCAATACATTCCAATTAATCACCACCACTCTTCCTGTCTTTTCATATATATACACACAGATATCATTCCCTTTGTCTATGGGTCATCCCTCTAAAATGTCCGTTGAGTTCATTTAGTCCATGATTGGGTTGCATCTATCATAACAGTCTTTCAGGGCAGTAGAGATGTTGTGTGGTGTTGGACTGTTGCATGCTGAAGCCATTTCTGGTTCCATCTCTGCTGCACGATATTCGGTTTCATCAAAGTTCATTCTTCATCACTCTGGGTGATTCTTACTATAATATTGTTGATATGGCATATAGCAAGCATAAAAGTGATGACATACAGTATTATATAGCAATTAACATCATACCATTCAGTTCATTGGCTATTTTCACCCAAAATCAAATTCCCTTAATGTACACATCAGACTTCCCCATCCTTTCGCATTACCCACCCAGGTCCTTTGTGAGATGCAGGGACCATGTTTAACTTTATGAGACTTCTTTTATTGAAAGGTATTTTTAGCAAATGGTGAGATAAACATATATTATGGAACATCTAAACACTTGCATAATAATCAGATACCACACTGATGATAGTTAAGCTAAACTCAGCCCACTTAAACTAGATGATATTTTAATGTTCCTTCCTATCATATGAATCAATGGTGTCCTGAGAACAGTAAGGGTAACAGAGCAGGATATGTAAAAAAGTTGAAGAAGAAAGAGGAAAGGAAGTCCTTTAACATTCTTTATTGCATTGAATGGTGCCCATTAAGTTTTGGCAAAAAATTGGATGTAAGATAATTTTATGTGAACACTTAGCTCATTTTAAATGGAAGGGCACACTGGATATTTCATAGACAAAATTCAACTGCTGCAGAATAATTGGCAAAATAATGGTGTTTTATTTGTTCCTACAGCTGGCTACTTGTGGATTAATTGCTGGAGGTGACTTAGACATTAGATTTAGATTTACAATTTCAAGGAAAACATAGCATTGAAGAAGCTGTCCAGATGAAATGCAGCTGGATGCCAGGAATCTATCCCACAGGGAGTTCCCTAAGCCTGCAACCTTGGATGTCGGCAACATCAGGGGAGTCTGGTGCACTGGCTGTAAGGGGAGCTGCCCAGAGGGAGGATTGGTGTGGAGACACCACGGCCAAGCTCTGTGATAAGGGACTCAGAAGAGGACGACAGCACCGATAAGCTGCATAATTGATATCCTGAGCCAACAAACTGTCATGATTTTGACAAAATGCTGTCCTTTTGGTAAACTTTGCTCATTATAATATCATTATAACACCAAATATAATGCCTCTAAGGTGAGACCACTCCTCACTGAGCCTGTGCTCTGAATTTTTCTGAGCCTGTACATTTAAAACGAAGTGGGAAAGTTTTACACCAATTGTAACAAAAGTATGTATGACTAAAGTCCCTCAAGCTCCACCTGAAAGGTAAAAGTACTATAAATTGGCCTAAGAGAGAGGGGATGTTAGGGAAGATACCATTGTGTACTACTCTGACCTCTGGGATCAGTCGACGGGCTGAGCCTCTCTTCCCCCCGATTGGGACACCTTTGGGTAAGAATCTAACACTTGGTTATACCAAATGCACCCCCCCCCCGCCCCCCTCCCATCACGCGAAACTTAGAAACCTCTATAGAGTCACTTTTAGGTCCTTTGATGCATCTGTACTATCCAAAGCTTTGGTATTTGCATGTGCCTTGCAGTCAGTGAATTTATCACCGGTAATCCAAAGAACCTGTGTGTCTGTTGCTTTAATAAATTGCTTTGATTTATTGGTCTAGCGTGATAGTGGTCATTGAACACGACCAGATGCTTTAAGTGTGGCCGTGATAGTTCATGCAGCATGACTAGATGAGAGGTGCCTACGTTATTTGTGAATCCGTAATCGTGATAGTTCAGCGTACTGAACGCGACCGGACTTATAATGATAAATTGGGTACCTTCCAAAGCCTCTCCTGATGCAACACTACTGTAAACTGTGAAAAAAAGAAAACACTTTGAGCTGTAAGTGAAATGGTTATACTAAGCACAAAGGTTGAATTACTCATTATATTGCACCATTTTTTTTTTTTTTTCCTTTCAGAACTTTGGATGTTGTCTTTCTAAACCTCAGGACTAAATATAATTGTCCTTTAAAACTGCCAACTAAAATACTGCCAGGAGCAACCACAGTTTTCAAAAGTTTATGTTAGAAAGTTATGTTATATAAGAAGAGTACAAGAGAAGAGTGACAGAGTAGAATCATCTTACATTTTTGCATGGGAAGTATGAACTGAATCAGGGGGCTCTATTTTTGACTTTTGACTGACATGCTGCAGCTGGAAGACATTATCCCATTCTCTCTTTTGTCCCCATCTACCTATTGTCAGTTGCCTGTGCTTCAGTTATGGTCATCTTGGAGCACAGAGTAATATAGATAACCTTTCTGATGTGACTGAGAATTTTTTTTTTTCTTCTAACACCTGAGAAGAATTCAGTGGGATTAGGGAACTGTACCACCTCTCCGTGGGATCATGCTATAATGAGGGAAGGATGCAAATAAGGGAAGAAGGGTGGAACTGTGACTTTTAGCAGCAGCAGAGTTTTACATCAGCTTAAAACACCATCCTAATTTTACTCTTTTCATTCTTCATGCAAAACTAGCACAGTTCTTTTCCTGCAAAAGCTCTGTAAATTGACTATAACTGATATTCACAGAGGAGTTTGACCTGACCTAATGACTTTGACTCTAATTTACGGGTGAAGATGACTCCCTCAAACCTGTGGTTGTGTTCTCCAGAGGTTAGGCTCCTCAGCTGGGTTTAGGTTGTATATGTACAGTCTATATCAGTGCCTCTAGTGCCCTAAAAGATATTCCGTGGCTTTTCAAGATAGAAGATAATATTTCACTACTTGGAGCAAAATGGTAAAGTTTAGGTAGTCTGCTTAAATACCATTATAATGCCCTTTGACTCAGTCATTCAGAACAGTCTATTATTCCTCTTCACCCGACCTGAAACCCGCATTAAGATTTCCTGATTCTGTACCAGTTTTATAGTCAGAAAGCAAACACTGGCAAGCAAGAATATTTAGCTGATCATAGGCACTCACTTCTTGGATATGTTCCACAAGATTCATCTGGAAACTGGATGGCAGTTCAAGAATGATGTCATCTGTATTTCATGTATCTTAGTCTACTGCACAGGGAGACTTTCATATTCCTGATGCCAACACTTGCAAATGTTCAGTCATGCATCTCACTTCAGCATGAAGCAACCAAAAAGATCAAATGAAAGTGACTGTTCATCAGAACTGAAATATTCACGCCCCAATAAGGAGCCAAGAGGAGATCTGGTATTTGAGCAATGTATGAGGAAACTGCATATTATGACAAATATACACCAACAGTTTGATCATTTCTTACTGTCTTTCGGCATGCAAGTTTGTGAATGGAACCAGAAATACCCACTGTGGAATTGTCTCTGGCTAGTTCTACGTTTACCATTCCTGAGCAATCTCATAAATTAAGCCCGACTAACATGTCACAGCCACACCTCTGATAAGTCATTTTGTTAAATCACAACCATATTTGTAGCATTCCAGGAATTTATACAGTCTACATTGCTTCCTTTTAGAAATTAATCCCTTTGTTCAATATAAGCATGATGTAAATGTCCAGTGCATTGGCTTCTGTTATATTATTAAATATTTTTGTTAAATACATTGCATAGAAATATTTCCCATGTTAGAACATTTTGAATTATTGTTACCCTTATTTTTAAGATGTACTTCGAAATATAATTTCTGGTTTAGTTTCTATTTTGTGTATCTGCAGGTGGAGATACGGCAGAGAAAAGTCAACTCTACATATGTCAGTGACATTCATTTGAACAAATGATATATATGAAAACTCAGTTCCATACCATAGTGAAGAATTCACAGGGATTGTCTCTTCAAAATGGATTTTGCAGAGGGAACTGAAAATATATAGGACAGCACAGATTATTCAAGACACAAAATGGCTCTAATATGAAGAGAAACCAAATAAGCTAAGATTCTTCAAAAGCCTTGGAAAAACACTGAGAAGTCTATGCAAGACATTATGAATAGGAAATACAACATGGTTAAAAAAATTGTAATCACAATTTCTCATGTGAACTGTCTCCAATATAACTTTAACACACAGCAAAATCCAACAAAACCTACAAAACACAAGAAACCAAAGCTGAGTACTTTTTTATGAATTGTATAAATATTTAATTCATTGCCATAGGATACAGGGAAAGGCAGAAGAATAATGGATTTAAAAGCAATTGGATAAATTCATGGAGCTATTAAAATCAATGGTCTATATGCACAATCTGTAGATGAAGATATACCTGAACCACTTGTTCTTAGCAGCTGAGAAACATGAAGCGAAGGATGATTCTTTGAACACCCCATACTCAACAACTTCTGTGAACTTGTGCTACTAATTAGTCATGGAGACAGGGTACTAAATAATAATGACCTTTGGTCTGAACAACTGTACTTCTTGTGTTTCTATAGATCAACAAGCTCTGACTCAGATTATATGTTTTGGATAAACAGAATTAGAACTAAATCCTCATTTTATCCGGATCAATGCCCATCCATGCTAAATGCATTACCCAATTGTCTGACTCTTCTTGCTATGTTATTGTTTAAGTGACACAGAGAACAGAATAACTCAAGAGAAACACACAGAATAATAGAGAATAAAAAAATCCCTATAAAGAGCTATAAAACTATTTCTTATCATATGTGACCAATTCTCTAACCATCTGGCTCTGTCAGTGTGAGTTCATTTAGAAATAAGGACCTTCTTATTAAAGTGCCATTAGAAATTTCTTCTGCAAATATGTTGCATTTCCATCATCTTAGTAAATGCATTATTTTACATATGCCTAAGAACTCTGAGACAGGACCTTGTGTAAAACTCCCTCACACCTTACTAGAAATAAATAAGCAAAAACTATCAAAACTTAAAAATTTATTTCTCTGACACTGTTTTGCCATTTTGTTTCTGTAATGAGTTCATCTTTTAAGTATACAGCCTCTTGATAATTTTCACATTTTTAAAAACCAAAAATTTACAGATCCATAACTTCAGTTCCAAACATTAATGAGAAGCTGACTGTGTGCAAAAGACTCACTCAAAGCATGTTCAGACTCTGCAGGAAGCTGTCTTTCAGGAAGTAATTTTTTGTTGCAAATGATGTAACAAATATTCAGGTTTATATAAATCTGAATGGCAAGTTAATCTTGCTCAGATTTATGAACTATAGTATTAACTGCTGTTCAGCACCATTTAACACAACCAACAGTTGCCTGAAATTTCATGCACGTGCACACACACATATACTCTCTCACAAAGAAGGTTACTAAAAGGTTTGTATGCTAATCTTTATTAGCATTGGGGTTTTTTGACACACTTAGGAAAGACACACCAAATTAAAACTGAGGAGATTCCAGAGTGCTTACTTGACCTACCTCAAGGACATTTGTAGCTAAAGAGAAATCTTTTCCAACATTTCAGACAATTCCCTGATGTATAAGTGAATGTGGAAACTTTATCTGAGCAATAATGAAGATCATCTGCTGCAGTGAACAAAGATAAAAATTCTACAATTTTTATATTATAAAGGTATGCAAACAAGGAATGGTATAAACACTATAGCTCAAGACCATCTATTCAGAATTTGCAAAAAGACTTTCAATAAAATTTCAGGGGACACTTATAAAAATATTGCTAGACAGAGATATTATAACAAATGATTTAAAAATAAAGATAATAAGATTTTCAGGTTTTAAAATGAATTCTGAGCCTCTTCAATAGAAGAAGGAAAGACAGAACCACTTTGGAGTGATCCACAACTGTTCACAAGGATTCTTAATTTAAACTAACTTTATATTGGTCCCAGCGAAAGCTGGATACTATGCTAGGCCAATACGGTAATGAATTCCTAATACTTGTGACTTTCAGGTGCATTGGTGATTGCATTCTTAAATGCACTAAGATATAGTGTAAGTTAACACTTCTTTTGAACACAAAACTAAAAAACAACAGCTGTGGACAACACTTTTTCTTTAAGATGAAGATAAAGGGTCTAGTCTGATGCAGGGACACTATGATTGTAAAGCTGCAGCAGTGGGAATCCTTTTAGTTCTAAGCATCTGGTTTTGGTTTTAAATATGTGAGCACCATCTTTTCCCTGGTACACTTATGTAACTACTATTAATTTTAACACACAGAACTGCATGGAAAATACTAATCTTTCCTCAGAAAAGAAAATAGTTAGGATATGGGAGCTATTGTTTTTGATTTTGGGGTTTTGGGTTGGTTTTTTTTTTTTTTTGGTCCTAAAAGAGAACAAACAGTACAAGTAAAAGCAGAAAACAACAAAACCAAAGTCCCAGAAAATTTTTTATTCCACATGAAATTGTCTTCAGGGAAAAAAAATTCTACTATCAAACCATATTTTTCTGGTTGACTAGTTGCTTACATGTGAGGCTTTCATGAGTTTCATGTTCTGCCTGTTGTCAATGATTAGATTATAAAAGTTTTTTTGGGAAGACTGTTGAAGAGGAAGCAGCCTTGCTAGAAGAAGGGGAAAACTATTTTTTTGTGTTTCAGATTTTCTGCTCTCCATCTTTTCATCAAATTCAGCTGCTTTTCCCCAGTTAGTTGTTTCAGATGCCCATGACAAATTTGTTTTCTCCTTGCAAGCAGATGGATCTTGACAAGCTGGAGGTATGGTCCTGTTGGAACATCACGAAATTCATTAAGGACACATGCAAAGTCCCGAACCTGGGAATAAGTAATCCCATGCAACAGTGAAGCTTTGGGGCCACTTATCCAGAAAGCAGCTTTGCAGAAACAGACCTGTGAGTCCAAGCAGAAAACAAGTAGAATGGGATTCAGCAGTGTGCTCTTGTGGCAAATAGGGCCAATGGCCTCTTGGGCTGTATGGGCAGGAATACAGCCAGCAGGCTGAAGGACATGATCCTTCCCCTCTTCAACACCTATGAGACCATATCTGCCCATACTGTTTTGAGTTCCCAAGTAGAGGAAAGACATTGGCCTCCTGGAGGGAGTCCAGCAGAGGAGCAGCATGATGAGGGGCTCAAGCACACAGCATACCATACAGCTGAGAGCTGTATTTGTTCAGCCTGAAGAAGGGAGGGCTCAGGGGAGACCTAATTCTAACTAGATAAGAGGAAAAATAAAACTTAAAATGAGAGTCTTCAGGCATTGGCACAGGTTACCCAGAAAGGCTCTGGAGTCTCTCTCCTTGGAGACGTAAACTCAGCTGGCCAATGAATAACCTGATTTAATTGGACCTGTTTCAAACAGGAGGTTGGACCATGTGACTTCCTGAAGTCCCTTCCAGCCTGCATAATTCTGTGATTCTGTGGTTTTATGACATGAAACAGTCAGAGCTTTCTATTTGAACTGCTAAAGTGCCATTTCATCTTCCTTATGAAAACTGAAAATTTCAACCACAGCTTCAGGTCATGAAGGAGCATCTACATTATCACCTATCATCTTCTACATGTCTAGAACCATATTACATTTCACCAGTGATCCAGGCTGTCAAGTGAATCAAATAAGGCATTTTGTTCCCTTGATAGTTACACTCTTGTGCAGCAAAGCACGGTAGATGGAGACTCTTCACTGGAAAATGAACAAGTTACATACCTAGGTGATCCTACTGCCAATACATATTACACAGTGTAGAGGATGGTAAAGATGTTCTGACATTTCATCTGTCTCATCTGGAAGTAAATTCTTTACCCTTAATCTTATGTCATACCAAGCATATGAATAAAACAGTTCATTCAGAGTTCTCCTTATAATCCCAAAACACAAACCTATACTGGTGTCCCAGCTTCAAGTGCAGCCAGTTTATGATGTCTCAAGAAAAATGCATGAATTAATAAAAACAAAGACACAATATAAGCAAATATGTCTGTATACTGCCAATTGTGTAGCAAAAAGGGATTATCACCTCTTCATTAGAAGCCATTGTTAGTGATCAGCAAATGAAAATAACACACTATACCACACTTTTTAGTTCCCTTTTAATAACATATCCATAAAGTATGTAGAAGCAAAAAAGAACCAGTTAGAAACATGTTCATAATCTGAAGGATAGGGATTTGTTCTTTCTTCACTAATGAAAACCCCCAGAAAAACTTCCTTATTCACTCATCCTTGTCATGTCCATCATGAAAATATGTATACCATCCAGACATAATACAACAGGGAAAGTCCTGAGAGGAATTTAATCTAGAGTAAAAAAGTTCTTCTCACCAAACATTGTTTTATAATGTTAATGGTTTACCACATAGCCTTCTACTTTTTTTACCAAATTAATTACATGTTGTGTCCCTGGCTTTACATTTTGCTTTTCAGTTTTTTGTTTTTTCTTCCTCTTGAATTAATTCCAAACCCCTTTGTAATAAGGCTTATAATGACAATATCTTTTGTCTTTTGAAATCTGTGTATATATGTCAATTTATTTTCATATTCTATTGTAATGCTTCATTTAAAAGTGAAAAATCTTCCTTGGCATATAAGAGCAGCTATTTCTTGTTCTGCTGTCTTTTATAGAAGCTGTTTAGAAATCCTTTAAAAGCTGCTGTGTGTCTTTTTTCCATTGCAACATTCTATATTATTTACTTTTCTCATTCCATTTTCTGTAGCCTCTCTTCTACTATTCATAAGAGTATCACATCCATAGGCAGTGTCCTCAATTCCCTGTTACAGGCTCCTCTGAATTAAAAATAACTTCTTCATAGACTTTGGTTACACCTAGCTTTCCCTACGTAATGGTCTTTCAATATTTCATCTAAATTATAACCTTTTTTTTTTTTTTTCCTCAAGGGTAAAAATATTCACAGAATAAACCCTAGTCAAGAGGAAATGGGACCTGATTCTTACCTTGGCTACATTACTAACTGTATAGCTAATCCAGAATCAAATCAAATTGAATAGAATAGAGTTGAATATTTTCAGTTGGAAGGGACCTACAATGATCATCTAGTGCAACTGCCTGACCAGTTCAGGGCTGACAAAAAGTTAAAGCTTATTATTAAGGGCATTGTCCAAATGCCTCCTAAACACTGGCAGGTTCGGGGCATAGACCACCTCTCTAGAAAGCCTGTTCCAGTGTTTGACCACCCTCTCGGTAAAGAAATGCTTCCTAATGTCCTGTCTAAACCTCCTCTGGTGCAGCTTTGAGCCATTCCCATACGTCCTGTCACTGGGTACCCGGGAGAAGAGACTAGCACCTCCATCTCCCCTTCCCCTGGAAGCTGCAGAGAGCAATGAGGTGGGCCCTCAGCCTCCTTTTCTCCAAACTAGACAAGCCCGAAGTCCTTAGCCGCTTCTCACAGGACACACCTTCCAGCCCTTTCATCAGCTTTGTTGCCCTCCTCTGGACACATGCAAGGACCTTCACATCCTTCTTAAATTGTGGGGCCCAGAACCACACAGAGTACTCAAGGTGAGGCTGCACCAACACTAAATACAGCTGGATAATCACCTCTTCTGACTGGTTGGTTGTGCTGTGTTCGATGCACCCCAAGATGCAGTTTGCCCTCTTGGCTGCCAGGGCACACCGCTGACCCATACAGAGCCTGCTGTCAGACAGCACCCCCAGATCACTTTCTGCAGCGTTGCTCTCCAGCCGTTCCTCTCCCAGTTTATACTAGTGCCCAGTGTTACTCTGTCCTAGGTGCAGAATCCATCATTTGGACTTGTTAAATTTCATGGCATTAATGACTGCTAAATCATTGTACTAGAAAGAATGATTATGATCCCTGTCAGGCTCCTTCATTATCTTTCCACCATGTTCATTCCCTCACTAAAAAGTAGGTAAGCACAACTGTATGCATAGTCACTATTTCAGAGGTAGTTCTGGCAAACTCAAAAAAGTTCTGTTGTTATACATCATGATAATGTTAGTACTAGCTCATTAGCATGCTGATATAAAGTATCATAAAGTATATAAAGATATAAAGCTTGTGACTCTTCCAGTGTTGTTTATAGTAAGATGCAGATTTTTCTTCACCAAGCAAATCCAAGTGTTGCAAAAGAACAATCAGTGCCAGCGGCTTACATCCTAAAGCTCCATGTGGCTGACCCTAAAGGAGGGAGTGCAGCTCCCCACCTCATTGGTTGAAAACTTGGATCAGGGCAGCAGTATCTGAAAAGTCAGGAGCCCTACTAAAGAAGTACAGTCTGAGGGACTCAAGAAAGTTTTTCCCTCTTGCAGAAACTGTCTTCCTACCACCATCAACAAATTAAGAGGAGAGTTTTCCAGATCTTTGTGTCTTCCCTGTGCACAGTTTGGATATTTCTGAAACTGCCCCATCCTACCCTTAGCAACAGGAGCTGCATTTACAGGATGTTACAAGAGTGGCCACCACTTGATGGGGCAAGGAGTTAAGGAAGATTTTCTTTAACCAATGTGTTTAGCCCGTGTTGAAACAGGCCTGAAGGATCTTTTCTTCTTTCTTGCAGCATCACAGAGCATCACCTTATGCAAGTATTCATAGCAAATATATGTTTTATATAAAAATAGATTTTAATTGTTAAATTTCTAAAATCTATGATTTTTTTCCTTGGTTTCAAGACAAAATGATATATCTCAGAAGCTAAAGAGATCTGTGACTTGATTCTTGCCAAATTCTTGCCACCAAGCTGCAGGTCTTTTAATAGAAAGATCTAGTTACATACCTACTTATATACTGGAAAACAATTTCTTCTACAGTCTGAACGTACAGCAGGACTTGCTGCTTATTTTTCAGATCACACACTGTGACATTTATTTGTCTTTTCTTTTAAAATTATTCATGACACCTCCCCAAAGTTGCTATGATCAAGTGTACCTTGTCCTACAACTCTGATTACATGCATATTGACACGTCTGTGCTCCTATAGTGTACCTCCTCAGGAAGACAAGTATATCAACAGTGTGATTTAAATGCAGGTTTGTGAATTTTTTTGTTTTTACTGCATTCCTGGGAACGATTGTAGTGCTGTTGTATCTTCACCCATGAGACTAAATTTTAGTCACCATTACATGCAGGCCCTTCTCTTCCTTCAGTCCAGATTTTCATGCTTTGAAAGCATTAAAGCCTCCTACAATGGAGACACTTGGATTCATTCCTGGAATGATTGATTTTATTCAGATTTGGGATGTTATCATAAAGTACAGTGGAGAAACTTTCCTTAATGTTAGTAGTTTGAGAACTCCTCAGGCACACAGCAGTTACAGGTGGCTCAGCCATCTTAAAAAAGGATGTGAGCTACTGAATAAAAAGTTACTCAACAACAGTCAGGTTTTGAGCCTTTTTGCAGGATTTTCTAACTAGTAGGAGCTACAGAAAGAACAAGATGCACATAACTGCACTTCACGTGTGTTACTAAGTCTAGTAGATCATATACAGATTCATTCATTCTCTGACTTAGCAGGCTATAGAGAAAAGAGATCCTTGAATGGATACATGTGACAGAGACTGTAAATATATCCAGTTCACATGAGAACAGGCACAGTTAATTCAGTGTCATTTCCAGACCTTCTAACAACATTGCTCATCTGCTGCTGGCAAGAAAAGTTTTTTTGGAGCTGCTAATGGGACTTTCTGAAAGGTCCTATAGTAAGTTCTTAAATTTTCAAATACATTTGTCTGGGTTACTTTATGAGACACAAGTATTCACAACTACTTGTGTAAAAGGCAAGGACTGTTTGGGTGATCACAGGACAGGAAGGGACACTCCTGCCTTACCCATTCCAACTCCTGCTAGCACAATCAGCTGTGGTACACAAGGCCTTCATAAACTCATCAAACACCATATTAAACCTTTAAAACTTTTATGGACTCTTTTCCATTTACTGAGAGGCTGGTTTAGAATCTCACCTCCCTTGGTAGTTAAAAGTTTTCTAGTGTGTAAAGTTCTTCATAGCCTGTTTAAATCTTGTGTCAACAGGTATTCTTGTGTAAACATGGTTCTTATGCCCAAAATATCTACCCTACATAGCTCTGTGGCCTCTTTGAATTTACGGAGAACATCTTTATGAGCACCATTAACCAGCAGCTTCAGGCACTGAGTACAGAGCCTAACATTTTCTGCTGTGTTTATTTTCCTGTAGGATGTAGCAGAAGTTGATCTCATTAACCCCAAAGTGAATAATTTAGCCTTCTATACTATTTGAATTTATTTTTTTCACTCTGTCTCTCATGGTCATATATTTCTTACTGCAAAAACTTTCCATTTCTCTTTTATAGTGAATTGGCATGTCCTCTTAAATGTTATATGGACAAATTCTTACATAAGCACTTGAAAATAGGGGTATCATAATTATTAGAGACAAATAGAGACACTTATAAGAAAACAGATCATAAACACTAACTGAAAACACTTATCTGATTTGCTAATCATAGAGCTTATGAAATTGCCATTGATTCTTTCAAGGCTCTCTCAGATCTCAAACAATCATCTATACTTTAATAACTAAGAGTAAAACCTGTCTTTACCAGCTGTTTTGATTCTTGTTGTGGTATATACAGAAAGGAAGAGTGACACAGACATGACCAATGAGCAAGTCCAGCCACTCGTAAGCTGTCAGAAGGAAATCAAAACATGCTTCATAATAAGTGTTACCTTGAATCTAGTTACATGTAACTCCTTTTATAAATGAGAAGCCAAAGAAATATTCCTTTCAACAGATTTGTATTTTGGTACTGTGATAGTTGTTCTAGAAATAAGAAGTTAAATTATTAACACAAATTTGCAAATATATCTTATGACACTAGAGTAAGAAAAAAGTACAAATTAAGAAAAAAGAGCATTTGTGAATGACATATATCAATCTACACAAACAAATCTTACATAAGTATTTCAAATGCTTCTTGGTGAACAAGGAATGATGCTGAAACATGTACCAGTGTTTATCGAGATAATTCAGATTAATTCACCAACTAATCTCAAGCATCAGTTGATACACAATTAAGGAAAATAAAAAAGCTTGATGAGGTTAGGGGATTGCTACAGAATTATCTGTTACAACTGACCTGGGTGGAAAACCACAAAAGTTTGTCTTCTTTTAAATTCTAGATGTATTTGAACCAGTTTATGGGGGAACTTGTGGAATTCATTTTAAGATTCTGGACTTATGAGTTTCTTTCATTTATTGGTGAATCATATTTTTAAAAAAGTGAATAGAAATGTTAGAGAATGATTCTTCTGCATCAACATTGTACTGCTTAGATTTTTTTTTAATTTTAAAATAGTCTTAGTTTATATAATTTGGATAATGTAACTGAAACGGGTGTTTCCATTATTGGGATGACTCTCAGATTTAATGTTATGATTGTGTTGTTTATGGAATTATTTTAACAAATATCATTAAGTAAGGGTGTGCTGGTTTTGGCTGGGATAGAGTTAATTTTCTTCATAGTAGCTGGTACAGGGCTATGTTTTGGATTTGTGCTGAAAACAGGGTTGATAATACAGGGATGCTTTCGTTACTGCTGAGCAGTGCTTACACAGAGTCAAGGCCTTTTCTCCTTCTCACACCACCCCACCAGTGAGTAGGCTGGGGGTGCACAAGAAGTTGGGAGGGGACACAGCTGGGACAGCTGACCCAAAATGACCAAAGGGATATTCCATACCATATGGTGTCATGCTCAGCATATAAAGCTGGGGGAAGAAGAAGGAAGTGGGCGATATTAGGAGTGATGGCTTTTTCTCATCTCAAGTAACCATTACACATGATGGAGCCCAGGTTTCCTGGAAATGGCGGAGCACCTGCCTGCTGATGGGAAGTAATGAAAGAATTCCTTGTTTTGCTTTGCTTGTATGCATGACTTTTGCTTTACCTATTAATCTGTCCTTATCTCAACCCACGAGTTTTCTCTTTAACTCTTCTGGTTCTCTCCCCCATCCCACCGTGGCGGGGAGTGAGCAAGCTAGTGGCTGTGTGGTGCTTAGTTGCCAGGTGGGGTTAAACCACGACAAAGGGCAAAAGGAAAAGATGCATTTGCAAGTGACAATACCATTTGACATACTTGAACGAATGTGATAAATGTGCATTCTATTATGCCAAATTTCTATGAACATGAAATTAAATGAGAAACTATTTCAGGGCTTGAAGTGAGAAAATAAAAGAAAAATTGAAACAAGAATGAGATTTATGAGTGGAATATTTTGAAAAAATATTTTAAACCCCCAATGAATTTACTTTATTAAATGTCACAGTATTTTCTTTGCTTTTAAAACTCTAGCTCATATTTCAGTGTTGTTTGCAGAGTTAATTAGGAAATAGCCTGACAGAGCATGAGCTGTTAATGTTTTCTCTTAGCTATACTTTGGGAACAGACATAACACTAAAGAAAATTCTACAGAACATTAACTCTTACCACAAATGATGATTTAATTTAAAATTATATTTCTTTTTAAATGGAAAATTGTCCTAGGCCTTTCACAAAGAGAAAAAAAGCTGTTTCTAAAAGTACTTCTTACCTTTCTTCATAATGATCATATGGATATTCTCAAGGGTTTTTTTAATTTATTCTGAAACTTGCTGTGTGCAGGGTAAGAAGGATTTTAGTTAGGCTTTATCATAACTATGGAACATAGACAGCAGTATTTCTGGTGAATGCAATCTCCAAAGAAACCAAATTACGTCCTAAACCACGAACAGGCTTAGTGGATATGTAAACATGAAAGGTCGTCACTATGCATTCTGAAGAAAGAAGAAATCCAAGCAAGTAAAAATATCTTTACCATTTTCCCAAAAATGGCAATATGTTGAGATAGCTCCTAAACAGCTTAACAGCTAGTGTATAATTTCCTGCAGAACTTTTCTACTTGAACTATAAGCAGTTCTCTCTCTGTTTTGACATTTATAACAAGGTTGCCAAACAAATTCCTTTTCAACATAGAAGTTTCCTTCTTTATAAAAAAAAAGGAAAAAAGACTAAGGCCCTCTAATGATTTTTTTTTTCCCCTAACCACATCTCTAAAATTTTACTGTTTCTAGTACAGCTTTCCCTAGCTGTGCACCTGAGTCATTTTTATAATTACAGCCCTGTAAATTGTACCTGTTCCCACAGGTTTAATCCACAAGACCTACAAAGAGTTACCCCAGCTTTAGAGGATTATATTTATTCTTATGAGGGAAAATGAATTAAAAAATCTCAGAAAAGCTTCTAATTTTTTCCCCAAAGCCAGGATAATTCAGTCTCTTGTTTTTACAGAGGAAGAAAAACAAAATCTTGGAAGGAGGGACTTCCTTCTGTTTCTTCTGTTCCTTTAAGATAATGAAAGCACTGCCTTCAGAAGAAGATTTGAAATTAAAGATGCTAAGAGACAAATGTTCCTTCCTGCAGCAAAAATTGTTGTGGGTGGATCTGTATTCATGGCCCATGCCTGTGTCCAGTGTTGCTCTCTGAGCAGATTTGTTCTGTGCAGCACACTGCTGAATGTGCTTACTCTTGCTGATTCCACCCAGAGCATTTTGAAGCCTAAGGGTCCTACTTAGACACATTTAAATGAAGTACTGTGGCAACTTACTCCTAGATGTCATATACATCAGTGATTTATTGACTATTTTTGGTTCCCTGGTCTAACGTTCTGCAGGAGAAGATCTGCTAATCTAAGAATATACTAATCAATTATACAGTGACACATAACTTGTACTGAAATCTGATATACCTATGTCAACATTTTGTCTTACTTCAAATTCTGTAAGAAAAATAACTTTTCTTTACATAAAAAGAAAGTATGTATCTTGTAATTAAGTTTTTTTTAAAAAATTATTGGTTTTCAAGAGTTTATGTGCTTTGCATTTACTATTAAGTTAATATAAACGTAGGTGCTTAAAAATGATACAGCTAGCCAACCTAGATTCACCTGCATGCACTTCGATTCTGATTTCATATTTGGTTGAACTAGTGTTATTAAACAAGAGAGAAGAAGAATCTAATGAAGAATACATTATTCCAGATAAATCTGGTCATGAATACTTGCCTGCTACTGTGTTTTGCTTTTCCTAAAATTGTTACTGTCAAAAGAATTTCTATGTTTAATACATGCAACTTTAAGCTACTTCTGTTTTGTTCTTATTCTTGTTCCTTAAGTTACATGCTTGTGTTATTGTCATTGATGGTGAAAGTACGCACAGGTAAATCTAAAGAATACATTCTTTAACTAGCAACAATAATATGCAAATACATTAACTTTCTCTGCTATTAATGCTGATGTGGTCTCAGAATGCTTACATATTACAAGGTCTACTATATTCTGATTTAATTTTGAAATACTACCTTTTATTAGACTGTGGTAGGAGTGAGAAAGACAGGGTGAAGTATCATAGAGATGAAATTAACCTTGTTGTAAGACATAAATAATTCTAAATGTGAGACCAAGTTTAATGATTTTTTAATCTATTCATTTTATATTTATGAAATGCATACAGACATCTTCTACTTCTTAAACCTTTGATAGTTTGTAATATCTAAGATGCTATTTGATTTTGCTAAGGGAATAGAACATTTTTTTAAAGATGCTTTTGAACATAATTTCTCTGCCTTTTAACTACATTCATCCTATTTTCCCTAATCTTTTTTCATCAGACAGCATTGAAATGAAATATCAAAGTATATCATGTCTTAGGGATAAAATACTATATGTTTATAATGTATTAGAAACAGTGTACAAGATTTACTTGTTAGGATAGTGTGAGGATTGGTGATGGAGAAGTATCAAATGTGAGAAGAGGCTAGGGTCATGGTTCAGCCTGTTGGCAGGAAAGGAAATAAGATTTCTTAAACAAGACTCTCAAGTTAAACTGATATATACTTTCACTTTTTAATTCTTAAAATATTTGAATTTTGAGACCAGCAGGGAATCATGTTATTCAGCACCATGGTCAAATGGGATACACAGGCCTTTGTTAAAGAACAGCAAGAATTTAAGGCCCAGGCTCATCCATGACTATAATGTTATCTCCAGTCCTGACCCTAATCTTAACATTAAGCCTAGATGAGAGAGAAGAATCTACCCCAGAAAAGAACAGGAGGTGCTTGGAGAGGTCATTCTCATACTTGTTGATGGACTCTCTCTAAATCATCTCCAAAAATAGGGGAACTTCCTTTTGCAGAACCACTAAATGAAAGCCCGAGACTCATCTGGTTTTCAGTTTCCAACTTGCTTTTTACATCATGGCTGGATGGGGTGCCTGACAATATACTCAGGGGAGGGAGGAGGAGACCCACAGAATCGATCCAAAGGAAGTCCCTAAGCAAAAACTTTGGGAAAGAGGAGGTGGTGAGAAAGAAGGGCCTGCAAGCAAAAGAGAGAAAAGGGGTATCAATTCACCTCCTGTTTCTTTGCGATTCTTCAACCACCTGTGGTGCCTTGCTGGCCAGAGAGCAAAGGGTTAGGGTTGGGGTGAAGAAATGGCTAGGGTAAGAAAATGTTTTGTTTGGGTTTCTTTTTTGGGGTGGGTTTTTTTTTTTTGGTGGTGGTGGTTTTTGTTTTTTTTTTTTTTTCAAAAGGGATCCTCAGGTTTAAGGTAGAACCACTTGAATTTGTTGGTGCTCACTGTCTTCATTAAGAGGCTACCTCGGGTATCTACCTGCTCCTCAACATCGACATCAGCAACAAAGGTATCAGACTTATTTCTACTCAAGCAAATGATTCAGGAAACTGTATGATTTGAATCTGTAGCATACCTGCAAGATTGTACAGGCTTGGTACATATACCCACTGTAGAGATTGGAAAGATAAACTGATTTTTAATCTGAATGAGCTACAGAGTTATAAAAATAAGCAATGTTTTAACTCTGTTGTCATGAATGTATGGATTTCCTTTGTGGAGAATGGTTGTTCTGAGTTTTTTAAATCCCATTTGGTAAATTATGTATAAGCTGTTAAGCTTCTGCAGAACACTTAAAAGTCTTGATGACATCCACTGTACTGATGTTTGCTTCTTATCAGGTGCAAATTCAGGCTGACAGTTCCTTCAACATTTAGTGAAATATCAGTTTCATCACAAAGTGTTATAACGTGGTTGATTGATTACAAACTAAAGCCATTGTTTTCTTAAAGCCAAAACTAAATCCACTAGATGGCAGATAGCATTTAAAATATGTAGTAAAAAGAAAGAGGCCATGAATTTAAAATGTACTATTCTCCCAGTTTATTAAAATACGTCTTGGTGGGACATCTACTTGTACTTGTTTATATAGTGATAGCAAACAATGGGACAGTACAGCTATTTCTTTAACTACACCTTTTCTTGTCAGTCATTTTGGTATAAATGTAGAACTTCCTTGGAAATTTCTTTTTGCTTGATGTGAGAGTTCAAAAAGTTAAAGGAAAGGCTCAGGACTGCAGTAATGTTCGAGATAAGATATGGAGAACTCGGTGTTAATGCTGCTCTGCAGCAATATTATGTTTTTTAAAGTAATTAAGAACATTGCAAAACTGAAAAACAATGTTTTTGTTGTACAACACAAACTATGTAAGGCAGTTAGATAACTGAACTTGATTCCAGAGCATGCAGGTGAACTGATGCCGATGCAGCTATCTTGCTGTTGGGTAGGCAAGAGTGTTCTGAGAAAATCAAAAAGCAAACACTCTTCCTTACTGTGGCTTGTTTCCACCAGCACTGCTTTCTCATAAAGTACAAACCCCAAATCTCTTAGAATTGCAAGGCTGGGGCCCTGATTTCCATGGAACTTTTAATCAGTCTCATTTACTTCAAGAGGATTTAAGGATGTACTGAGTGTTTTGCTGGTTCAATGTTACAAGCAGACTGCATTTAGGGGAGGTGAGCCTTTCCTTTCTTGATCAATTTGTCCTTAGGGTTCCTAGCATCAGATAAAAGAATAAATTTGGTGCACACAGGCGTTTGAAGAGTCCTGTGAGACACACAGAATATAGTGGTAAACTACTAGAAATTAAACACCTAATACTAAGGGAACAAATAAAAAACTTAGCTTAAAACAGTTCATTTGCATTAGGAATCAAAACTTCCTAAGAAAATCAAGGTAGGATTATTTAATATACTATCAGATATCAGATATATAGATCACATACATTATCAAATATGATATCAGATATGATTTTTATATGTTACATTTTTTATGTTTAAATTTTACACATTTCACATCAGTTGAAACAGAAATATAAAAATAGAGCAGTTCAGCTGTATTAATCTTTCGCTTCCCCCAAAAAAACTTCTTTGGCAAGATGAACAAATTTAAGTGGTCAGGTAACACAAAAAGCATGTAAGGCTTATTTGAATTCCTAAGACTGTTGTTAAGGAGGAGTACTCAGTATGGCTTCTTAAAGTTCTCTATTGATCAGGAAGATCATTCCATTTTATTTCATTAAGGAGCCAGAGGTTTATGCAGGTGGGATAGGCATATACCTTAATGAGGGAAAAGGAAGGGACATCTCTCTTAACTGTCATTCTTCAAGTAAATTAATGACTGTGCATTCTAATCTTTGACTGTATTTTTAATTTCTTTTCAGTGATTGCATGACAGGGACTATCCACACACTTTCAACTAGCTATAGTGAAGAAAAAAGGTACTAAAAATAGTATATATGTCAGGATGATGTGCATTCTGAAAACTGGTTCACATATTCCAGATAATGCCAACTAGAAGTGAAGATTGAAACCCTTATGTCCTTGGATTAAAAAAATATGCCAAACCTATTTGCATGCACTAGTTTAAGGTCTAGCCTTCTATCCAACAATGGACTGGCTTTTTGTTCACTGCAAACTGATCATCTGAATTCATATATTAGAGGACACTTGAAATACATATTATGTGAGATTTTTCTTTTGGTTAGATGTCCCCATATTTTCTCTCAGGAAAAAAGAATTTTGAACACATTTAAACATTAACAAGATCTGTGCATAATGTAAACATCTCACATGTTTCTAGTGCATTCACTTACTCCAGTTTTGTAAGTTCCATCTTATAAAGAAAATGATACTCAGCACATAGAATGTGAACTTGATAATTGTTTTGTAGAAATGTACTCACACAAATGCAGAATAATTGGAATAACAATACGTTCATGATTAACAAAACACCTACTGTTTTCTTTTCATTATTTTCAAAGTAAAGAAAAACAGAAAGAAAAAAAAAAAGAATACTTGGACCTGCATGTATGCCACCAATCAAGTACCATCGATCCCATATCCTGTCTGTAACTAAAACAGTTATTGAAGTATGTATCATCACTGTATTTTAATATACCAGGCAATCATTAATCTACAAGCAAACAAACACCATACAGTAACATTTTCCTACAATAAACATTAATGCATATGTATCTAACCCAATATATACATAGATATACACACATACACATACACACACACACACACACACACACACATGCTGGTACTACTATACTATTTTTACGTTGATTTACATTTTGCTAATGTTCAGAGAGAAATTTTCTATTGTCCTCACTGGGAGGTATCTTGTCTTTTTTTCATGCTAAGATGGGGAATTTTGTCATTTTGACACCTTCTTTTATCATTATTACTTTCTTAATATATTACAGTTTAAGTGGATTGCAGCTTCATAAAGCATAGGAAAAACATGGTGTTTGTTATTAATTGAGTTTGGAAGGTTTTCTAGCCTGCACCTGGTATTAAGTGAGCTGTAACCTGTATGGAGATGTATTACGAAAAAAAAACCCTAACATAAAACCCAAACCATTGACCTTCCATGTTGTATTTATTTTTGTTAAGGCAAACTGGTTCCAATGACAGGCCATCAGATTAGGAAAACAAATTTTACTATTAAAAAATCTCCATCGCTTGACTGTCTATATAATATTCAATACCTTTCTAAAAATAGTGGATGTATTGCTATGACACTTGATATTCAGAGAGTAGACTCCTAATTTATGTTTTCCATTGTAGAAATGGCACTAGTAGGACCAGGGGCAGATTCTCCACATCTGTTTACAATAAACGGCTATCAGCACATCCTGTTGGATCTTCTTCCAAAGCAGGCATTCTTGTGGAGCAAATACTTTAAGAAATTATGCTACAAATAACAAGTTTGGGTGTCACTTCTGGTGTTTTCACTCTCACTTAAAAATACATATATATACTTGAAGCTGTATAAAAAAATAGTTAATTCAGTTTCATTTTTACAGGTTAATGATGCTCAGTTTTGAAAGCAAACAGCTGGATACTGAAAATCAGAGGAGTGTTCTTCTTGGGAACTTAATAAGCTACTGGAAAGATAATTCCCTATGAGATTATTTTTGCAGACTTTCCACAAAGTAATCCTCATCATACTGAAACACTGACAGATTGGTTTAAAATGAAGAAAAAACTAGATGAGTTTAAAGAACCTTTTGGAAGTGTAAATCTCAGTACAGTCCTGGAGCAGGGGCTGAAATTTTTAATTTCCTTGTTGTACATGCTGCAAAAGCAGAAAAGTAAAATTAACTTCCTTTCTTTGTGAGGCAAAATGTAAAATCAGCATTATTTGTCATGAAAGAAGTATGACTTATTGAGCTTAATATATAGCAAACTTGGCTGTGTCAGATTAACTATTGGTATTCTGAGAATCTGCATAAACACAAGTCTAATACAGAACCACAATCAATATGAATTTTGCTCGTAAAGGAACCAGAAGAATTGTATTTTTCATGAGATGTATTTCTATTTTTTTCAATATAGAAACCATGTCATTGCCAAAACTTGAGATGCATGTTTCAAATACATTGTAAACTACATTATCATCACTCTTATTTTAACTTAAAGGAATATTACTGTCCTTTGTATTTTAGTGTAATTTACAAAATGCTTGATCATATTAAAGGAAAACATGAATTCAAAATTCTGTTTATTACCAAAAAGTCTGGACATTTCTAAACAAATATATAAAGTATACATCTGCTAGCTATAAAAGCCAGCCTTACTATCACTGACTGACTAATTATAGACTATTCTACACAGTCATGTCAATGGTCATCAAAATGTTTCACTAAATAAATTTGCCACCTGTCAGTTATATTATAAGAAATGCTAAACAGACAATGGTGATTTTTTTCTTTTTTTTAAAAAAAAGAAGGGTTGACAAGTGTCTTCTACAGAGTGTATCTTGCTACCAAACTGGAAAGGCTGCATTCATGGAAAAGTAACAAGTACAGTTTTGATCAAATCCATTAGTGTCAAAGCCTCCAGAAAGAGAGCAAAGCATGTCCATGTTGATAAAAGACCTTTCATGCCTGTCAGACTTAGTATGGTTTCTTGGGTGGCTACACATTTATACTAAATGGTGGGAATTTTTTTTGGCTGAGCTTAAACATAGGTGACATCAGAATCTTTATCCCAGAATAAGAGTCTTCATAAGAGGAATAATAGTTTAAATTCACATCTCACCAGAATAATTTAACTGGCATAATTCAAGTCAGTACAACTTTCCCATATATATGAAACCTTAAGTAATTTTCCAGGTTTCCAGATTCCAAAAGCTTTAGTATTCTAGTGTCTTGACAAAATCCTTTGACAACACCAAGAAAAAGAAAAAAGAGCATAAAATAGATAATGAATGAAGTTCTGTCTGTTGTGCACTCCAAAAGCAAAGGTACCTAATAGTTCAAATTAGTTCATATTAGTAAAATGTCAAATTGACGAAATGTGTGCTACTATGTTAATGATATACAATGCCTTTGGTCTTCATCACATACTTACCCTTATCTTCCATGCCACAAATCAAAAAGCCCCATGTACTTTCCAAATCTGAAAAAGAACAGATGAATTTTCATTTACAGGGAATACAGGATAATCACCAAGTGTCTGTCTAACCTGTTGGCTTCTCCAATTTGGGTGACTTTATTGTTGACCCTAGACTAACAGTCATATTGATGAAGTGCCCTTTTAAATGAAAGGTGACTATGATTGATTTGAACAGGTAACCACATAGCAATACATTAAACTGGTAGGTCAGAAAACAGTAAACTAATCATGACAGCCTTGACCTGAATCTGCAATAAAAGAAAATTAAAAGGAATTTTTGATGTTACTTTAAATACAGACAATAGATGTTCTTGATACTACAAAGACATACAAAGATAAAATTATAGGAAAATGACGAGAGATGTGGGTGGTAATAAGAAATAGATATCAGAAATGGAATGGAACTTAAATCTTTGTCAAATGGTGAATATTTTAAATGTCTCTTTACCACAGCTACAATAGGATAATTGAAATATGTTTTTCTTATGCATAGGTCTCCATATACATATATACACATACCTAGCATAATTCATTTTATTCGGCTACTTCAGTGGTGCAATTGTCAGAATAAGGATATGTAGGTCTTTAAAACTTATTCCTAAGTCTTTTTTAAGTCTTCTGAGTTGCTTCTCTTGCAACATCTATTCATCCTGTTTGGAAATGGATAGTGGCTGTCACTGAATTCCACACATGAAACTAGTGTGAAAATTACCTTTGAAAGGGCAGAGTGAAATGAGGTAGCAGAAAAAAAACCAAACACAGAAACAAACAAACAAACAGTTTGTTCAAAATAGCAAACCTATATCTCAGAATAGTATTAGATAAAGTTTATATGTAGACACAAACTATGTTTTGGATAAAGAAGTAATAAAATGTAGATAGGTTAGGTTAGGTTAGGTTAGGTTAGGTTAGGGTAGGGTAGGGTAGGGTAGGGCAGGGCAGGGCAGGGCAGGGCAGGGCAGGGCAGGGCAGGGCAGGGCAGGGCAGGATAGGATAGGATAGGATAGGATAGGATAGGATAGGATAGGATAGGATAGGATAGGATAGGATAGGATAGGATAAATTTTCACAACAGTATTCATGTAAGTATTGAAGTTAATCTGAATTTAGTGATTTAAATTTAACAAAAAAATTTAAACTATAAATTTATGGAAGATCATATTACGTAGATCCTTAGTGTTCATATAATTTTCAAGACTTAGATGATTTTGCATGTCATTGCATTACAGGTTTTTTTGAGGTCTTTCCATTATTGGATATTCCTCAAGCTATTCTACTGACCCAAACTTTGAATCTCATATTCTTCCACGCTGGCTAGTGTCCAGTAGCTATCTTAAGTTGTGAACATTTTGGAATATTTTTAGTGTAGCCTAGAACTATGTTTGAGAGACAGGTCTCTGAAGTAACTGCTCCAAGACTCTGAATATACCTCTGGATTTCTCTAATAGCTTAATAGAACTGCATATTCGAAACCCTAAAGCCATGGTTTCACTCCTCAGAAAGAAATTGGCAACTAAAATGAGAATATAAGACGTCTGAACATCCATGAAGTCCATTTATTTTCTACAGCTGCTATACATCCAGGATGCCTTATTGTCTTTTTTCCACCCAAATTCTTATACAGGTAGAATGTGAGGATTTCTGAACTTTGGGGTTTGGGATTTTTTTTTTTTTTTCCTTCTTTTTCTAACAACTCATAGTTCAGTTAAAGCAGTAAGCTTATAAAGGCTTAAGGGCTTTCAGAAATTCCAGATGTAGAGTCCACCTCTTCCCAATTGTTCCATATTTCTACTATTGATCAAAGTCTGCTCTGTAGGCTGCACACCACCAGCAAATAAATCCAGCACAATTAAAAGTGGATGGTTGCCTTCATATCTGCACATTTGTAGGTGATTATAAGTAATTTTTTTGAGATTCAAGAAAGAAATCTGGGTATTCTAGTTTCACAAAAATGTATTTTCTGGTAACAAGGGATTCTTCCTTGCTTCAAGCCAAATGATCACATTCTAACACTCAAGAATACTGCCATTTGACAACAATCAGCTCATTATTTCAGGAAATATTAATTTTATTTTGAACGATAACTCTTTCAGTTCAATGTTTTTTTAACTTTCTGTTGTGAGATCTGTCAGTGTAAGTAAAGTACATCTCATCTGATCTTAGCCATCTGAAAAGCTAAGCTAGTCAGTTTACATGGGCTGAATCGTGCATTTGAGATTTGTCTCTTCAATGTCCATAAGGAGAACGTACTTAACTACCTTAGACTACTGTCTAAATTTTATCATCAGAAGTGAAATGAAATTACTGCCACACAAAGAACTACTAATTCTTAGATATCTCAGTTTAATCTGGAGGTTAAGTGGTAATTTATACATCTAAAGTAAAAGTTTAAGTTTTTTTATACATATGCCATGTAATACAAAATATACTCAAACCTGTCATTTTTTTATCTGTATTAAAATATTTTAGTAGATGTCAGCACTAATTGTTCCACAGGGAATGTTCCTCAAAATGACTGACACAAATGTAAAATGTACTGACATAAGGTATTTTTAGAATCGCTGTGTGTTGAACAACCTTTCATGGTTCTAATAATAAAATATGAAGAAGAAAGTATAGTGATAAAAATAAAAATTACTGTAATGTTATAAAATATTTTGAGCAAGTATTTTCCTGTTTGTTGGTTTGGTTTTGTTTTTTTTTTTTTTTGGGGGGGGGGGTTGTTTTGTTTGGAGAAGTCTTGTTAGGCTATGCTTTCTTTCCATTTCTCCAGATCAGATTTTTTTTTGACTGTTCAGGAACAATCAAAACATGCTATCCAGCATTTGATGCCATAGTACAAGTAGATATTGGAAAGCTTTCTTCTTTTTCCACACCATTGTGGAAGTTAGTGATGTTCTGCTTCCTTGTCATAACATGATGTTTAAAGTCTACTTCAGGGCATGGCACATCACATTGTGACAATGACATCAGAATATTTGCATAGAAAAGTCCTGTGACATGAATATTTTTAAGCAAAATACTGCAGGCTTATCACTCAACAATTAATGCTTGATTTGGAGACTATGGTTGCTGTATTACACCTATAATAAATTCCAGAATGTCAAATGAGTCAAATGTTTAACCTCATCTCTACAAGGTTTTGACCTTTACATTGCATATTTGTGCAAAGGCAACAGTTATATTTTTCATATAAATATATAGGACATTAATTTCTTCAAGTATACATTTTAGAATTACAAGCATTTAAGAATTCCTGAACTTGATGTATAAACCAATTTACTGATACCGATTTTCAGAGGATATTCAAAATAAAGGGTAACCAGACTTAAAAAGAGTTTATCTATTGTGTATCTATGTTTCAAATCCCTTCTCATTTAGCTCCTCTTTCAGAGCCATCCTTATGCTCCTGTCCTTTTAATGTTTATGATAGATTTCCTGTCTCCCCAACATCATTGGTCTAAGATTCAACATTTTTCCATTTACTCATCATATAAAATTTTTTCCTTTTTTTTGAAGGGTGGCAAAAGCATTTCCTGCTGCTAGCTCTTGTCTTGCATGGGCAATCAACTTCCTCACCTCATGATACTTCCAGTGTGAGCTGCTCTAAAAGCTGGCATGCTGACACCTGGGAGAAAATGGAAAGTAAGCAAGCAAGCAGATGGCCTGGAAACTTCAAAAAGTAACATCAGCTGATTCCTGGCAGCAGGGAGGTAGAGACTTGGCAGCTTTCCCAGTCTGCAATTGCTGGTTTTACTCTCATTATGTGGAAGTCAAAGTCTTTCTCTTGCCACAGGCTGATATAAGACAAGGCGCATTACGGGCAACCAGTTATTCATATTTCATGTGTCAGTAGATCACTAGATATTGATGAAGAGGAATTATACCTATTTCTGAGTGATTATAAGATTATAGAAGACTGATTGATGTTTATATTTGAATTTGCTGACCCCTGAAGTCAGTGTTCAGGACATCCTTTATGATATGGTTTTGCTGATATAATGGCAGGAGGTATGGTTTCAGTAGGTACAAAGAGCATGGTGGGCAGCCTGGAACCAAGGCTGAAGGAATCATCTCATCAATTGCTTATCCGTTCCCTTTTTCAGGGATATGTACTCTGTGTCAAAGTACTGGGACCTTCTTCAACATGTGTTCTCCCTGTGAAACTTTCTGGTATTTTCTTTCATCCTTTCTGCTGAGTACTGCTATATGTTTACTAATATGTTTGGTTGTTCTATAGTTCTTCCAAGACTGTACAGGAAAAGATGAATGCTGAAACACAGAGTACAGAACCTGCCTTCAACCATAAACAAGATGGAGCAAGAATAAACTCTTTGGATGCAAGGGTATATAACAATAGACCAGAGTTTCCTTTGTTCCATGGGAAGACAACCATGCCTGGTACTGCAAAGTAGGAAAAAAAAAAAAAAAAAAAGTGATCATTTAGCAACTTTGACTTGGTTAAACTCAGAGGCCACTATTCTAAGTGCTTTGATGGACTGGATGGAGAAAGATACGAGCATGTGTCTTTCAGTATTTCCCATTGACAGACTCCATAGGTCCCTTAATGCTTCTCTGTTTTGTAGTATATGACCTGAACCATCTCCTGCAAGCCCAAATACGAGGAAGATGAAACCATGCACTTGTCTCCACATATCCTTATGCACAAATTAGCTAGAGATGAAGAATAGCACAGCAAGTGTCCTACCACACATTTGTTTCTTTTTATATTCCTGTTGAGGACTATTATTGCTTCCTCTGTCAATGAATCAGATAGTTTTATTCTTGCCTCTAAATTAAACTTAGAAAAATTAGTCAGTGTAGGGACTGCTGCTACATTATAAACATGATTTTTTTTAAAAACTCACAAAAATTTCCAAATTTCACTTGAAACTCTCAAGAAACAACAAAAGGTTATGAAATTACATCATAGTTTCACTGATTTGGACTGATATCCTTCACAAGAATAACATTTCATTTTCCCCATATTTTGTTATATGAACTTAATCATATTGTGGGTTCATTTCTTATGTTTCATTTTGAAGAGAACATCTCTGAAATTGTATTTGAAGTCCCTCTTTTGGTTTAGTACACTATTTACAGTGCTCATAGCTGCCTTGTTCTCCTTTCTCCTGCGCACATTTTCCCTGCTGTTGCGTTAGACCTTGTTTCTGCTGCTATTTTTTCTGGTATTTTATTAACAGATAATTAATGACATTATCACTGAAGGAGATGTATTATAAAATAACAGTAGTAATAGAGCAATAGAGATAAGGTCTAATTTATTCAAAAGTCTCAAGGCCAGATAACCAAAGTGTACAAATAAAATTTTAATTATTTGCACATTTTGCACAATTAAACCACAAAGATAATTGGGCTTCTCTAATGATAACTGCAGGTTTATCAGCAATGGTCTGTTCTTTTTGTCACCAAGAGACAGGGAAACTATGTTGTTTGACAAATTTATTCTGATAATTTCTAGTTAGTAAAGATTAACATGTAATTTCTTTTAAATGAAGACTTAAAGTCAATTTACATTGTGTACAGATACTTTTCTCAGTTTACTGGTGTCTTGGGTTTGCATGGCAAGGTTTTGGTAGTGGGGCGGCTACAGAGGTGGCTTCTGTGAGAAGCTGCTAGAAGCTTTCCTTATGTCCAATAGAGCCAATGCCAGCTGGCTCCAAGATGGACCCGCCGCTGGCCAAGGCCAAGCCAATCAGTAGCAGTGGTAGCGCCTCTGGGATAACATATTTAGGAAGGGCAGGAGCCCAGGCTGGAGCAGGTTTGCTGGCAGGACTTGTGACCCTGTGGGGGATGCACGCTGGGGCTGCTTCTGAAGGACTGCACCCCATGGGAAGGGACCCATGCTGGAGCAGTTCGTGAAGAACTGTAGCCCGTGGGAAGGACCATGTTGGAGAAGTTTGTGGAGGACTGTCTCCTCCTGTGGGTGGGACCCCATTCTGGAGCAGGAGTGCGAGGAGTCCTCCCCTGAGAAGGAAACAGCAGCAGAGACAACGCATGCTGAACTAGCCGCAACCCCTATTCCCCGTCCCCCTGCACTGCTCGGAGGGAGGAAGTAGAGAAAATTAGGAGTGAAGCTGAGCCTGGGAAGAAGGGAGGGGTGGAGGGAAGGTATTTTAAGATTTTATTTTATTTCTCATTACCCTACACATGTTCTCACTCCTCTCTCCTACTCAGTTTTGATTGGTAATAAATTAAACTAATTTTCCCCAAGTAGAGTCTGTTTTGCCCATGACAGTGAGTGATCTCCCTGTCCTTATCTCGACCCACGAGCTTTTTTGTTATATTTTCTCTCCCATGTCCAGTTGAGAAGGGGAGTGATAGAGCAGCTTTGGTGGGCACCTGGCATCCAGCTAGGGTCAAACCACCACAAATGGTTAAAGTAAATATGAATATAAAGTTGATGCTAACACTGGTCAACAAACATATTCTCATTGTAATTACTAAACAAACAATTCTTGCCTACAGAAAACTCTCTACGTTTGGAAGGGATGAATTTCCCCAGCTTCTTCCCATTTCCATGTTAAATGGCATGCCTCAGCACTGAGAATCCAGCTGTTCTGCAGCTGCTTTGTCCACTAACTAGCTTTGATTCTTTGCATATTGATCTTTTGCTTTTGTAACTATGATGGTGCTTGCTAAGTTCCTGACACTCTTCCCACCTCTGCTCCAGATCCTCTTCCCACCTCCTGCCTTCTGAATAGGGGAATTATGTGGGATATCAACAAGCTGAGTGGTGCGGTTGACAGGCCAGGAGGATGAGATGTCATCCAAAGGGAGCTGGACAAGCTGGAGAGGTGGGCCTGTGGGAACCTCATGAGGTTCAACAAGGCCAAGTGCAAGGTCCTGCACCTGGGACAGGGCAACCCCCAATATCAATACAGGCTGGGGGATGAAGAGATTGAGAGCAGCCCTGCAGAGAAGGACTTGGGGGTACTGGTGGGTGAAAAGCTGGACATGAGCCAGAAATGTGCGCTTGCAGCCCAGAAAGCCAACCGTATCTTGGGATGCATCAAAAGCAGCGTGGCCAGCAGGTCGAGGGAGGGGATTCTGCCCCTCTGCTCTGCTCTGGTGAGACCTCACCTGGAGCGCTGCGTCCAGCTCTGGGGCCCTCAGCACAAGAAGGGCATGGACCTGTTGGAGCGGGTCCAGAAGAGGGCCACCAAAATGATCCAGGGGCTGGAACACCTCTCCTACAAGGCCAGGCTGAGAGAGTTGGGGTTGTTCAGCCTGGAGAAGAGAAGGCTGCGAGGAGACCTTATTGCGACCTTCCAATACTGAAAGGGGGCCTACAGGAAAGATGGGGAGAATCTTTTTAGCAAGGCCTGTTGTGACAGGACAAGGAATAATGGATTTAAACTAAAGGAGGATAGATTTAGGCTGGATATAAGGAAGAAATTTTTTACAATGAGTGTGGTGAAGAACTGGAACAGGTTGCCCAGAGAGGTGGTGGAGGCTCCATCCCTGGCAACATTCAAGGTGAGGTTGGACAGGGCTCTGAGCAACCAGATCGAGTTAAAGCTGTCCCTGGTCACTGCAGGGGGGCTGGGCTGGATGGCCTCTAGAGGTGCCTTCCAACCCAAAGCATTCTATGATTCTATGATCTTGGGGACTAGTTCTTCAGCTCCTCCTATGTGGTAACTTAAACATTCCTGTGTTTTCATTGACTAGATTTTATGCTATGACATCATGAGATATAAGATGGCTGTAACATATATGTACACAGATAAGTTCATCTTAGCTGCACTAACAACAGGAAACATAGGTTCCTTTTAAAAATACTTGTGTATTCTATTGATTTGTCCAATTTCCCTCAACAGCATTAGTGGGAAAGCAGTGGTAAAACAGGGTGGACAGGGAATAAGCAGGAGTACTCTAGCAGTTAGGGTATGACTGTTTTATGAAATCTGAGCCAGTTTTCATATCTGAGAACAGTTTTGTATACAATCAGGCCCCTGGGTGATCTAAACCTTCCCCACCCCCCTTTGTGCAGAAGATCATGTCTGAGAAATCAGAAGCTATCATAAATATTAATTTGGGCTGGTAACTAAGGTCAAGTCACGAAATCCTTAATCTGTGAAAATCTTTAACTTCAGTGGGAATTTTGCCTGAAGTAGAACAGGTGGGCTTCATATAACTAAACAATTGGTAAGCTATGTTGTGGTTGACTATATTATGTGAAATTTATTGTTTTCATTAGAATTAACTCCTGCTGAGAGTGCTGTGTTTTCATAGGCCACCATGCTATTATATATAAGAAAAATTAAACCAGCATGCTCATTTAGGCTTCATAATTACATTCAAAACATGCAGTTGAAGGAATAAGGAAGGAAAATAAATTAGTTCTTGTTGGATACTTTTAGGCAACTTGGTATATTCTTGGCAATTAAATTCACACACAAGATTTTATACTGTTGCATTTAAGGACAGAAAGAGAAGGAAGGAAGAAAGAAAGGAAGGAAGAAGGGAAAAAAGAAAGGGAAGAAGGAAAGGTAATTGCATTTTCCCAAATGATCACTAAAACACAACAGCAGTCAGCACAGTGGAAAGAAGGGGGTCATCAGAGTGTTAGTAAATCAGCCAATACCATCCTGCCCACAGCATGAGACCTAATAAAGATTTTATTTTGTTATTTTGTATAGACATTAACCAAAGATCATTTAGCAGAGTGACTCAGTGGAAAGCAAACTTTGCAGACTCTTGGAAGAACTCCTTGGGAAGCCTGGGACAGAAAGGGCACCGGTTGCTTTGCTTTTCCCTTTTTTTCACATGGCTGAATGCAAGTCCGCCTGAGAAAACACAATGTGAATGAAGTGGTTTCTAGGCTGCCAGCCCTGTCAGCCTCAAGATCTGACCTTTTGGTCTGACATAGCAGGTGACTGACATAAGCAAACACTGGTACACTAAACGCTAACATTAAAAAGGCATTGCCAGGCAGCCCAGCCTTGTCTATAGACACAGTGTTACAAAAATGTTACATCTGCATTTCAAATGAGTCCTTTGTCCATTGTGTACTTCAAACATAGCTGGAAAGGCTCCAGATGATTACAGCCAACATTGTTTCAGTTAACAGGATGGTGTGTGTCGAGTCATGATTTACAGTCTTTCTGGCTGTCAACAGATAATAACGAGGTGGTGGCTTAGCTTGTTCTGTTTGAAAGAAAAAGAGATTCCCCAAGCTGTGAAATTGCCTGCAACGAAAACAACCTATAACAAAGAAAGATAAGTATGCACAGAACAAAAACTGGATGCCTTCCCATCTATTAGCATCTTTCTGTCTTCTCTTTTGTAAGTTGATTTCTATTGTGTTACTAATAAATTACCTTTTTGTTTTGACAAACCATAATATTCATGATATGGTATGGTTAAAAATACTAACAGTAAGCCACTTTTAGGACAAAAGCTTCATTTTATAAAGGTTCTCAGAGTTCATAAATTTAGGCATGATTCTGAATGAAAACAAGTTTCTGAAAAATAACCCCTAAGTACAATCCAAGTCAAAAACATTTTATTGCAGAAGCAATTTACAAATATATATTACAGGACAACCAAAATGCTTTCCTTCAGTTTCAGCTTTTTGAATTGCTATTATAGTAAAATGTAATGCAAAATAAGAAAGACAATTTTAAAAATCAGGAAAAAAGTTTTAATTCCAGAAAGGTTCAAATAAAAAGTTGTGTCTGGTACAATGAGTCAAAAAAAATTCCTGAATGCTGTTCCTTATACTAATGTGATACAGCTTTGTGAACTATAGGTAGAAGTGTTATTCACCTGAATGAGTGCATCTTTTTCTGACAGCTGTTAGTAGAAATTGTTCTCCAAATATCTCGAACATTTTTCTGAATCAACACTAGAAAAAATTTTAAAATAAGCTGGATTCAGAAAGCCATGTGCAGCATTATGATAGGTAACAGTCATTCACATTCAAGAAAACTTTCTGTAATAGCACCTGAAATAGCAGTTAAATCCTGTTTAGTTTCATGCACAATATGTTTCTGGCAACTTGTCAGCAAGAGCTCACTTTTTTACTGAAGAAAGGACTACTAAGTGTTAACTTCACAGCTTAGGTATCTGTGCACATGCTAATATTATTATGATACCCAAGTTCAAAAAGTGACTCAAAAAAGGGTATTTCCTTTATCATCTCCTCTTTGTTCTGCCTTTAATCAGCACTGGTCACAGTACGATCCTGAAAACTTCTTAAACTTGCAGGGCTTCTGCTGGGGTTGAACTTATTCAGATGCATCATTTCAAAATCATAATAATCATTAAAGAAATATCTATATACCTATCTTCTAAAGAAAAGGAGAAAAAGAGGCAGAAACTCAAATTCTACCCCAACGTGTTCCCAATCTATGTCATCTTAATCTATCTCAGTGTAAAATAACATAATTTATATGAAGAAAATTCTGTCTGTAATGAGCTTTTCATTGTCCAGCTTTTAGGGCTCCATCATGAATTATCAGTGAGATTACCTACACTCAAAATCTGAAACAATGAAATAGCTCAGGCAATGGCCTTTCTCTGGGACTGAAAACATACAGCTTGCACCATAACCAAACTGGCAACTCTTACTCTGACAAAGGAGATCTGTGCCATTTTAATTATTGCATGGTGATGGCAGCCTAGCTCAGGACAAAAAGAAATATTGACTATTTGACTATTTGGCATGACTTTGAAATGCTACCCCTTCGTTTCTGAACGTGTCTCAAGGTGTATGTGAGGAGATCAAAAAGTCTGCTGAACTCATTAGCCCTACAGGGCATATTCTGAAGGACGTGGAAGAGTGGCATTTCAAAGGAAAGGCTGATCTTGCCTGTCTTCTTTCCTAAAACAATTATGTATGTAAAATCATGCGGGAAGTCTGCAGACTTATCTCTTAAAGTGTATTTGTGTTCGCTCTTGTTGTTTTTTCTGAAAGAATTACTTAGGTTCATAGATCTGCGAGAGGGACTTTGCATTATAATTTTGGTCAATAATAAAAATGCTCTGCCTAAACAAGGTGAAGTCTTTTGGCAGGCTGCCAGTCTCAACTCCCAGTACTACACTTTTTCCATATTTTTTTCTGTTATTTATTCAATCACCATAGCTACATGCATTAAACATTTCACACCTGCAAGTGACAAAAAGCCAACTCTAATTTTTTGGCATGTGTATCTTCAGGAAAAGCCTAGGCCAAAATCTGCTATTGACCCTAATCTCTACATTGTTTAAGTCAAGAGACCAGATGTTTCTGCCAGTAGTTAAATCCTGGTTTAAGATTTTTGAAGTTTCTTGATACAGCAAACCGCAAGTTAAAGGAACCAAGTATTTGCGTATATGTGTTTATGTATACATATGTGTGTGTGTGTGTTTATACATACATATATAAAAGAAAATAATTTCATAGTATGTCAAGATATTTTGCTTTTTAATACTGCTGAATATTGTGAAACTTGCTGCAGAAGTCCTCAGTGGCTAGCCAGGATGCTTATTATCTCACTTCAGATCTTCAGGGCAATACTATATAAATAATGATAGCTGACACTGTAGGACTTCCTTGCAGCTAATGAACCACAGATTGAGCTTTAACCATCATTTTAGTAACTGCTCACACATGAAGACCAAGTTCATCACACAGATTTTACTGAAGAATATTTCATGACACTATTATAGATTATAAACATTTTATCTATTGAACTATGATGTATTTTCTTTCTGTTCTCTCACACAGTTATTTTCTACCCATTGTCCCTACTTTTCTATACATTTTTTATAAAAATTTGGAACATATCAACAAGAAAAGAGAAATTCAACAAACAATTTAAGACAAGTTTGCAAAAAAACTTATTAATAAATCTCTTCAATAACTTCAGAACTGTTTTCCAAACTGGGAAGTTTGGAAAGTGTGGGATTTACATTTTATTCTTGCTTATCTACGAGGTTGCTCTGGTTTTGTTCTTTAGTTTTGTTTTGTTTTGGTTTGGTTTTTAAAGGAAAGGTTTTACCAAACTTCCCACTGTTCAAAACTCTCTTAGACCAAGATTTTAGATTAGAGCACCCTAGGGAATAGGGAACACTAAAAAAGAGCTTGCTAGAAATGCTGCTTGGTTTTAAGGCATCTGTTTTACTAACTGTATAACAGGATGAGGTAAAAATGGACAAAAATATTTGATTCCCACCAGACTAGATTTCACAAAGCTAGGTCTGGTATATTTACTATGTCTGACCACTTGGATGACCTTCTCCAAGCTGCCTAGAGAGTGTTTTTTAACAGTCTGTAAAATACATAACATAGGGAAAGACAGAAAGGAGAACCTCTAGGGGCTCAATCAAACCTGTTAACTGTAACTAATATTTTTCCTGAAGTGAAAAGATTTTCTTACTGCAAATAAGAGAGATTCTCTTGTTAGATAAGGGACTTGTAAACTCTGGGAAGGGGAACACACTAGCAGTGGATAAAGCTACTCTTTGTAAGAGTACTTTCCAGCTAATACTTTGCAGTCTTAGACTATTCAGGAGGGTACCTCAGAGCACTTAACTGGAAAAATATCTCTGCAAAAGTGTGAAAGGTGTAAAACAGTATGCAGATTGTTAGTGGGCAATGCATTAATTTAAATGCACCACCAAAACCACACTCATCACTAAATCTTATTAAAATAAAAATTACTAGAAACTGTAGGTGATTGGAAAATATGTTATGGCTTTGCTATTAATTGAAAACATTCTGTAGCACCTAGTAGTCTAGCTCCTGACGTTGGTCATTCTCGATGTGCTTTACATGTCAGAAGAGAGCAATTCTGAGGTGTGACTAATCAACTTTGTGTTGTATGGGGAAGGTCATATTGGAACTTACATTAGAAGAAACTTAGAAAAAACTCATGGTCACAATTCTGGAGAAGATCCATGTCCTTATCCATTTCCACTGACACTATGTGCCAGTTACTACTGCCATAAGATGATAACAAATTACCTACTTTGGCAAGAAAAAAGATTACAGCTATTCCCTGGAGGATCAAAATATAGGTCTCATCAGTGTATAGTTTATTTCTTTTGGACTATATTTCCTTCTACTTTTGTCTTCCTTAGTAGTTGCTGCTTCTCTGAATTATGTCAGATGAGCCTTCTTTCTAAAATAAATATCATCAGAGAACGTTTCCTCTTGCCCAAGAGAATAAACAGTAGATATGGGAACTGTGACTTCCAAATGTATCTTTTTCTTGCTTTTGTCTTGGAAGGGAACATATATTGTAGGAAAATAAATTCCCTAACCTTTATGACAAGGTAGTCCACTAACTAAAGCCCAAGAAATGAAAATAATACAAATGACATGGGATTTTCTAAACTCACCCCTTTTTTTTCTTTTTTTCTTTTTTTTTCTTTTTTTCTTTTTTCTTTTTTTCTTCTTTTTTCTTTTTTTTTTTCTTTTTTTCTTTTTTCTTTTTTTTTTTTAAACAGTCTGGAGATTGCTTTTCCTTCCTCAATTTCTTTTGGTTTCTGTTGAGCAAAGTCAGCTGGTCTATCTTGGCAAAAATCCCAAGAAGAAAGAGGTTAATTGCTTCACTTACTAGTGGATGTCCAGCTGAAGAGATTTAGATCAGTGGCTTTACAGAAAGGGAATGGTAAAAACAACTTTAAAAGAGTTTGAAAGAAGAGCACTCTGGAAGAAACAGGAAAACTACTTTGCTTTCAATGTTATGTGTTTGAAAACAAGAATACTGCTCTGAAGAGTCAGAGCAAACACTTGGCGTTTCAAGACAATCAGTATACTTTCCCTGTATTTTGCACTGTATAGGTGGAAACACTTCAGCTTTTCATATATTTTGTTGGGTTAATTTCACCTGATATCAGGTCATGTTGATTGCAGCAAGTAATCAACACTGTATTTTTCTATGCAGAACTTTACACATGCCGGACTTTTGTGTGAGAGTTCTCTACTTCTTGCAGAAAGCAATGTTATAAGTAGTATGAGTAAATGTAATATTATCATTACTTCAGAAAATATATTGAGTCTTTTCATAGTCTTTTTTATTTTTGAGCACGTCTCTGAAAATAAATTGTTGTCCCCCTCCTCTTTTTTTACATTTCTTCTTCCACATGGAAAAAAAAAAAAAAAAAAAAATCTAGTAATCCTAGTTTGATTTTTGTCTTTTTTTTGTTTCATTTGGAAAACTGTCTATTTGGATGAAAGTAAAATTCACTTTACACTTAGAAAGATTTAGATTTTATAAGCTAGTGAGTTTTATGTGTGCTATTTCAAAAGTTTCCTTCCCCAGCATTTAAAGACACACCCCAATGGAAATCCCTCCTATGCAATTAGCTTCCCTTACTGCACTGGTGCACTTTATTATCTGTTTATTTTACATCATTTGCTAAGGAACAAATTTTGCCCTTGGATGCACAAATGTGGCTTCCATTAGCATAATGAAAGTTGTATGTGTGCATCCAAGGGTCAAATCTTTCCTTAAAAGTGAGATTTATCTTCAAATTAGCTACTCTAACAGCCCTGGCTAGGACTTCAACTACATGAATCAATTTTATTAAGAAAAGATGAACTGTACTGGATTTCTTTTTAAATCGTACTTGTTAAAATGTGCAGAGATGAGATTTAGATACCAGCAGAAGTCTAACTCCATACACATTTTCTCTGGTGTAAATCTGGATAATTTCCAGTGATTCTTTCTGACACTTTGGCTCCAATGACATGTAGGTTGACAGTCCTAGAAAACAACTGAGCTTTCTCGTGACTTTGCGATATCCCTTTGAAGTTTAGAGGAATCCATGTGCATAAGCTTCCCTTTGCAAGATTAGAACCAAGGAATTTGTCTGGGCGCCAAGGACAGTATGAGAAAAAGAGATTTCAAATTCTTCTCTAGACATTTCACTTTCCTTTATATTTCTTGGAGAAGACCTAGAATTCTTAATTTTTGAGATATGAAGTGTGACTCTTTGGTTTTGGGTAGATACGTGAATATATTTAAATGAAAGTAATATATATTTATATATTGGTAATAGTCAGTTCTGGCTGTTGAACTAGTAAACATCACTGAATTATAGTACTTTTAGTTACAAGAGTAATAACTACTTTAGGAACGGAGCATATTTTCAAAACTGTGTGCAGGATCTGCTATTATCAGTAATGGCCAGGACAGTTAATTCTGGGCTTACTATGCTAAAATAAAAATGACCTCCGAATTGTCACAGTAACCAGATGGTTCACATTTAGAAAATCCTTTCATAAGGATTTCTTTTAAATGAAGAGCTTTCTTAAAGTCTTTTCCTCTTATGCAGATAGTTTAATCTATTTTTTATTCTTTCCTGGAATAGTAATACATTATTAGGTACAAGCAGACACAAATTACAAGGAATTTAGGGGTGGGTAACTTTTTATAGGTATCTTACTCAGGAAGTTAAATAGTTGTCTTCTGTTTCTGACCTTCAGTACATAATTTACTTCTAGCTTTTTCAAAACAACTCGTACTCTCATATTTATTTTTTCCTCCATAAAAATGTCACTGACTGCTAAATTTTAAAGCATGCATAGTATTCTTCCTTTCAGTATAAGTTTACTTCATTTCCCAGTGTTTTAGTGGGTGAAATATTTGGCCTGTAGTGAACTCCAGATTCAGTGGTCAGAACTCAAGATTACTTTCTGCTGGGTGCTCAACAAAGACAGGCAGATTCAGTCTTCATCTCACTTTGGATCCTAAGCTGGAGGTGAAGACATACAAATAGGAACACTGGATGTATTAATAGTGGAATCATAGTTTAATTAAAGAGGAAAACAAAAGACTGACTCTTCTTATAAATTTTATCATTATTAGGTCTTTATCATTCTTTTAAATAATGAACCGTAAATGAAATACTTGTACACATGAACAAAGTATACATATCTTGTGTTTCATATTAAATATTATATATATAGTGGTGGATTTATTTCTTTGTTGGACATATGCTAGGTTCAGCAAAACAATTTGAAATCTTTATCCTGAAAGCCCAATTTTTAATCACAAATTTTCAGTGGATATAAACACATTTACATACTTGCTGCTGGAACTAACTGAAGCATATACTTAACGATATTCTTGGGCTCATAATTGGTTTTGTAAGTGGATTAGAAAGTAAGCATCTCAGACCTAAGAGACATCATAAATGAAAGGGGGAACTATACTAGAACAGTCTGTTGAAAAGTGTCCTGAGGCCCCTTACACTCTCTTCATATGTTAAACCAGTGTCCACTTTGCTGTTAGCACAGACTCAAGCCATTAATTACACTGCAGTCTCTCAGAGTTTCTGAGCTGTGCTGAAGCAGGAAGAAATAAGCAGGAACAGCATCAGAGTAGTGCAATGGGGCAAAGTACCCCATGTAGCAGCTGGAGAGAGAAGCAATAAAGTTGCAGTTTGAATACCACATGGTCTCTAAGGTCTGTTATACTTCATTTTCATAATTACACTAAAAACTATGAGAGGTCAATTTCAATGGTCAGTTTTAGTTAAAATGTAAGAGTGCATGTCATGGTTAACTTTATATATATATAAAGTTATATATAAATATATATATATATATATATATATATACTGCCCCTGCCTCCTTCCCCCACTTCACTGAATCAAGTTCCGCTCTCTTCTTGTCTGTTTATGGCCTATCTCATCCTCATTGCTCTATCCACAACCTCCTAACAATTGTTTTCTACAAAGTCTTTCTCACCTGCTTTCTCTTCCTCTTTCACTCAAATATATATTGTCTTCAACTCCCCTTTTCATTTACTGAGATTTTGAGAATTCATCCACAGTAATTAAACTACCATTAAAAAGAATGTAAAATAAAGGTCAAAACACAGAGGAAACACATTTCTATGGAGTACTCACTAAAATACTGAATTTCAAATTTTCCTACTAAAAAAAAACCTGAAGCATCATCATCTCCAAGAATCTTCTGATTAACAAGGAAGGATTAATATTTAGTACACCTGGGGAAAGGGAAATTTTCTTTTATCTACTTTCTTAATCCACGTAGTTATCTTTTAAGACAAGAAAATACAGCTGCAGTTTTCAGAACACTGGGTAAGTTTTGTGTATCACACAACTAAATTGGGAAATCACTGTTTTAAGTCATTTATATGGATGCAAGAGAAAAGAAAGCAGATTTTGCTAACTGTGCAAAAAGAAATCATTTTGCTAACATGCCAGCACATCAAGAGATTTATGACAGTTCTTGACCAAATGATATTTACTGAGAACTTAAAAAGAAACCTCTGAATAGGTTTGTATCTATTTATTTAATTATCTATGTGAGATGTTAAGAACTTGGGAATTTAAAATGGAAGACATTTAACTCAAACTCAAACATGAAACTCTTATGCTTATTATTCAATCTTGTTTTTAAGGGGTTAATTCTTATGGATATTTAATGCATGCAATATATCTAATGTAACTATATTTTTATAGAGCACTGAGAGACTGTAATAATTTCATGGTGGCTAAAAGCCACTGTCCGGGATGAATTCAAAGTAGTTAGTTTTATAACTAGTCTCAAAGGATTAAAGAATATGTGGTAATTCTCAAACAACAAAGGACAGCCTTACTGAAAAAATCTCAATAGGAAACTTCTTAGGTAAAGAAGGGGTTTTTAGAGGACAGAAGAAAGAAAAAAAGAACTTAAAACCCAGAGAAGAGTCTTGTGGAATTTACTTAACAGAAGAATATTAAACTAGATGTAAAGACTTGGAGCAGGGAGCGTAACTAGCTCTAACCTTGTGTCCAACAGTAGCTATAAGCATATGCCTCTGGATGAGTAAGAACAGGACAGATATATTACTTGCCCTGAGTATTGTCCCTGTGCCTATTTCCAAAGCTAGACAACGCTTTCACTTCACAGTCCACAGTGGATTTTCTTTGTCCAGTCTCCTCTTGGACCTGAGCAAATCACAGCATCTTTTGGTGATAAGGGCCTTGTACCATATTGCCTGCTAGCATTTCTACTTCCACATTGTCTGCTAGCCATTGAAGAATATTCTGTAAAACCAGAGAAAACATACTGACTGTGCTGGTCATGATTATTCTTATCTTGTTCAGAGGATAATATTCTCAGTCTTTCTGATCAGTTTTTGATCTATGATATCAACACAACTTATCAAGCCAACTATGTCCCACACAGGACAGACATGCAAGAACAAGTGCAGGAACACTGGCTTGTGAAAAACTCTACTAGTGTTCCTCCATAAGCAGTGATCCTTCAATGAGCACTACACTTCAGAAGTAATCACACTGCAGCCATGTCTGTAGCTATTAGGTTGTGTGCCTCATCCACAAAAAAATCTCTCCCAAGGCAGATGATAAGATATCCCAATGGGGCAGTGTTAGTTGCCAAATGTAGTAACATCAGTACAGCATGTCAGAAACAAAATTCTAAGTTGAAAAACTTCAAAATGCACAGGCAAGCAACTTAGTAACAACAGATCATCCTTTGGCAGAAAGGTTCAATTCCCACAGCCTTCAAACTAACAGAAACCTGATTATTAGGTTCAATGAAGAAGTTTCTGTGAAAATAATTGTTCAGCAGAAATGCAGTTTTTAGAAAATGAACACTTTCCAAAGAGCAGAAGGGGGGGAAGCTCTGCTTCTTTATTGGTGTTTTTTCCCTTCTACCTTTAGTTCTAAATTGGGTGGACCTGAAATAAAAATATTTTTTAGAGTTCTATGGCCTCAAAACCACTGGTTCATAAATGAATCTTATTTCCCTCTCGTGTCTTATTACAACATAGTAATCATAGACCAAACTCTCATTTTCTCCTGAAGAATAGGCTCCTTGATTAGACTATATGTTGTGTGACACAGCAGGGTTTTTTTTCTGACAGAATGACCTGTGATGTTTTGGGAATCACATGGCTTTAAGTATAGGAGCGAAATATAATCCAGTCAAGAAGACAATTTTATAAATGAAGAAGAGAAAACAGTAATAAGAACTGCAGTTGCCATGCAGAAATTTGACCTAACAGAGAGATTGAGCTTAATGACAGACTGCCTTAAAAGAAAATAATTTGCCTAGTTGTAGTGTAATACTCTTTTTATATTTTCTACATTCTGTCATCTGAATAATTTTTACTGGGAATTTAAACCAATATAAAAAATTGCTGTGGAACTTTCACTCCATTTTAGTACTATTTCAGTACTCGGTGTCCCACAATTTGTAAATTCACACTTTTCATTTGTCTCTGACAACAGAGAAGACAATGAAAAAAAAAATGTTATTTTACAGCCGTGTTACAAAGCTGTTATATTTGAGAGAAGACTATATTTGTCAGATGGTGGAGTGTGAATGAATCTGAAATTGTGACAGCTAAATGTGGATGTCTGCATAGATGTGTCTATGCTTGAGGCAAATTCTTAAGCTCTCACTGTTCGCTGAAGATCTTATCAGTATGAACAATGTAACCTAGTGAACTATCCAGCTGACCTGTCAGTAGATACATACTTCAGGGTAAACTGAATTGCTTTGTATACGTCACTAAATGTATTTACTAGGGGCTTGAATTGGTTGTATAAATGTAGTGCGATATGAGACACCCTAAAGTATGTGAGAAATCCGCAAAAGGATGGCAGGTAGAGCAGAGTCCCTGGAAGACTGTCTTGGAGTGGCATTTGGAAGCCGGGCAGGTTACCCTGGGAGATCTTAAAAGGCACTGGATACCTGTATATGGAAAACTGATCTCAGAGGTGTTTGATGCTATTTAAGATGTTCACAGGCTCTGTGAAGCCTCCACATGGGATTAGACCTGACAGAGGACTCACAGGAGACCAGCACTGGCTGGAGCAGCAGCAGAAGAAAAGGTGATATTTTAGGGCATCTCAAGTGACCCTAGAGCCTGAGTGGTGGCAGCTGAATTGAACTATTTATCTCAGGGTGACTCTTACACTTACTGACTTCCATTGGGTAAATTCATGGACAACATGTCCAACAGCAGATACCAAAAGACTAGACAGAAGTGTACCCTCTAATAATGCTAATACAAAACTAGTGAATTATAGGGGAATAGGAGAACAATGGATTTCAAGCAAAAGACAGACTCCTATGTTCCAGGCTGTGCCACACTCCCCTGTTAGCCTGTACTAGTGCTACCATCAAAGACAGAGCACTGGGATAGGAAGGTCATTGGTGTAACCCTGCAGGAAGTTTCTTTTGTAAGCGGAGTCATTCTGCAGCATCTATCAGCTGCACTAACTAAATCTTTCTTGACTATATGAGAAACTCTGATACTTAGTTCGCATACAGATGTTCATATATGAACAAATATTTTGAGATGTTTTAATCTGAAAGTGAATGCCAGAGTGCACGGCAATCAGTGGCTTGGAAGAATAGAAATAGAACTGTTACCCTCACCCCTGCTTTTCCTAGATAGGATTTCTCCATTTGCAGAAAATTTTAAAGATTTCATTAGAGACATTCATTGGGAATTGACTAGTAGCATCCTTCCTATGGGACAGACTCTAGCTGGCAAGTAGTACATAAGGTATTTCAGCTGAGGCAATGTCCCTTGAGGTTAATGTGTGTTAGAATGGATTCACTTTTTTTTTCCTCCGTCTCTCTTTATAATAACTGAATAATCACATGCTGTTTTCTATTATTCACAAATGTTATTGCCTAAGCATGTCAGGTTTTTTTAATGCTACTATAATAATAAAAACAGAAATTGCTTTTGCCCTTTCAGAGATGTATTTTAGGAAATGAAACCTGAGGTATCTCTATCTGCAGCTCTGCAATTCTAACCCTAAATTCCCAGTGCTGATGCTCACAGAAAATTTCTTGGCACATTTGTGACTCATTTGTCTCAGAACTCATTTTTATTTAATTGTGACCTGTAGTTTTTATTCCATAAAGTCATGTATTCTAAGACATTTGTTCTGCTTTCTCTTCTGAATTCTCTCTCTGGTACTTTAGTAATTTTTTTGCCTCATTATGATGTAATTTACTTGCATATTTTATTGGGCAGGGACTTGAAGGTTAGATTCCTGCATTAATTCACTTTTTAGAGAAAAATGAGATGCTAGTGATTTACTAAAAAAAAAAAAAAGATTGTATAGAAAGATTGGTATTATATAACCAATACGCAAGCTACATAAGCAAGTGATTTAAAAAAAGAAAATAAAGCAGAAAGCCTATTTAAAAAGTTCTAAAGAGTTCAACCCTAGGTCTGAATGTCAATGGGGATAAATCGTTGCTCAGGAGTTTGAGGATTTCTATATAATAGGAAACTGCAAAAAAATTAGGCTTCTATTGTTAGCTACAGAATTTATGAAATGATAACAGTATGATTGCAACAAATCTAATAAAGATTATATCTCCAGGCCAGTTTCAACAGAAACTCCATCTGGTTTCTGCATTGTGGAAGCTCATGCTAAGGCCAGAATGTTGATGGGGCTTGGAAGTGGAGTGAGTTTGTTCAACCTTGTGCCAGTTTCCACAATGTGAGAGCCAGGGTTTTATTTAAGCTGGCTGGTAGATATTACAAATCAGGATAAATTGACAAGCATAGAATCCATCTGTCATCTTTGCTCCATGCTTTAAAGTCTGTTTATAGTTTAAACAACCAAATGGAAGTGCCCATTCTATAAATGTGTTGGAAACCATTGGCTCAATCATTTAGCTACAATTCTATTAATTGTGGGGGGTTTTGCCCTAAATTAACTGATTTTTCTTTCCTAGCTACTTTCTGTAATTCCTTAAGTAGATTGCCTTAATGACATATGATCATCAGTTTATTAATAGCTGGGAGAGAGGGTAGAAGTGAAGGAGCATGTGAATTACTGTTCAAATTTTTTTAAAGTTTATAATAGAGCTCACTGGTGATCACACAAATAATTTGTTAAGAATGAAAAAAAAACTAAGTAGTGTGATCTATTGTTTTCATGCAACTGCAGAAAAAATCTTTTGACTTTGCTCAGGGTTAAAACCTTACAAGCTATGTTCATATGCAGAAGTTTCATCCCCTAACAGTTTTTTTTCCACTCTCTCTCTGAAGCACAATATTTATTTGATATTTGTATCTTTTTCTCTAAAGCAAACATGACCAATTTAGTTGGGAGATTATTACTAGAGGACCATTTTTTATTAGCACAAGAATATTCTTGTTAAATCACTTTTAGCTATAAGGAAAAAGAGTTAGATATGGATTGAATGTCAGACACAATAAAAGGTCAAGTCCAACCAAGCCCTGAATCTGTGATTGCTCACGAAACTTTCATTTATTCAGTTAAAACAACTTCCAGGCTCCTGAAAATGAAGCCTGAAACCACACAACTTCATTCCGAGCTTACTGTTCTAACCACGACATTGTTTCTGGCATCCAGAACTGGCTGTACATGCTGTTCTCTGCTCAGACCTGTGTTCTCCCTTGCCTCCTCCACACCCAAAATTACCTAGTCTACTGTCTGCAAAAAATATTTCATGGTCTCTTACATGATAGCTGAACCCTTGTTAAGCCTGGAGAAGATAAAGCTCAGGGAGGTTAATTGATAAGACTGTCAATGCATCCAATGACTGTTAATGCTTGAGATGAAGTGAAGAAGATGAAGCCAGACTCTTCTCAGTGATGTCCTGTAAATGGACAAGAGACAATAAGCACAAAGTGAAATACATGATTTAAATGTAAGAAAACACTTTTATGGTGAAGGTGATCAAACACTAGATCAGGTTGCCTGAAAAGGTTGTGCAATCTCCATCCTTGGAGATATTCAAAACCTGATTGGACATGGCCCTGCACAACCTGCTGTAACTCACCCTGCTTTGAGCAGGTGTGGCTGGACTAGATGGTCTGCAGGGGTCCTTGCCAATTTCAAATTTTCTGTGATTCCGTAATTTCAAAATAATACAAAAACTATACAACAGCCTGATTAATGACTTGTTTAAAAGAACAATCTGAGCCAACTCTGTTTCTGAAAGGAGTAAAAGTGTCTGGTATATGCCATGCAAACCAAAGATACATAAGTGTCCAGTACCTAAATCTTTCTTCATCTATGTTAGATTTCAGATTTCATCTATGATAGTCCTCCCTCATTTCATATATATGTCAAACCTCAGAAATTTAACTAATTGGAGATACAAGCCTGTTTCAGTGACTGTGTGGTAGATCTTCCAGAGGTCCAAAAATAACATATCACCTGTAATGCTCTTCTTGTGGTTTAACCCCAGCCAGCAACTAAGCACCACACAGCCGCTCACTCACTCCTCCTGCTCCAGTGGGATGGGAGAGAGAATTGGAGAGTAAAAGTGAGAAAACTCCTGGGTTGAGATAAGACCAGTTTAATAATTGAAATAAAATAAGGTAAAATAGTAGTAGGAATAATAATATTATAATAATAGTCACAATAATATTCAAAATAAGTGATGCACAATGCAATTGCTCACCACCCACTGACAGACACCCAGCCAGTCCCTGAGCAGCAATCGCTGCCCCCAGCCAACTCCTCGCAGCTTATATACTGAGCACAATGTCATATGGTATGGAATAACCCTTTGGCCAGTCAACTAGCCTGGCTGTGTCCCCTCCCACCATCTCACTGGCAGGGCATGAGAAGCTGAAAAGTCCTTGACTAGTGTAAGGACTACTTAGCACCAACAAAAACATCAGTGTGTTATCAACATTATTCTCACACTAAATCCAAAACACAGCACTACACCAGCTACTAGGAAGAAAATTAACTTTATCCCAGCTGAAACCAGCACAGCTCTAAACAGCTTTCCAAAAAAAAAAAAAAAAAAGATTGGGAAGCCTCTATGTACCAAACCCTTAGAAATAACAATGTACATCTTAAAAGTATTCTATAGCTCAGTTGGAAACTATTATTCTCTGTTAAGTTTTTCAGCTTCAGAAACCCAGAACAACCCCCAAAATGTGTAAGTCTTGAAATGACACGGAGGTGACATGTTTGCCAATATCTTTGCTTAATTTTATATAACATGCATTCACACTCAGGACTGATGGTCAGTAAGGCCATACATTCTGATTGGAGAAATTAGCATAATCCAAAATTGTTCTATATATGGTGAATATTCCATAGTCTTAAATGTCAAAGTAATTTGGAAAAAAAGAAGAATCTGCCATATTAGAAAAGAAAATCATAGATGACTCATTAGATACAAAAATTATAAAACCATAATTCCTTTATGATAAGGGCATGTATATTGTCATGTTTTGGTCTTTTCATACTTAATAATGAAGCTATAATAAATAAAACTTGTTTAAAATTTCATATAGACCATGCAAGTGTTCATCTATACATAGTCTATCCATTATGTAATGTATTTTTAAAGAAAATGCAAGTTGGGACTTTGTAGAATGATGTACAGGCTGTATATACATATTTTATATGCATTATGAAGCTCTGAAAATACAATAGTTACCTGCAAAGAGTTACTGCAAAGATTTATCAAAAAAAGATAAATATCAGTAATATGGTTTACTCATTTCTCCTGACAGATAATGTCATCATATTATGAAATGAAAATTGTGTTTCCCTGACAACACTGAAAACATTTTTTATTTCAATGAACCCCCAGTTTCACCTCTTCCACATTACCAGATTTGTCTCCATACATTCTTCTATGTCACCTAGGAACCTAGCCATATTTTTATGTATATTAAATAACCAACTCCAAATTCCTGCTTTAAAAAAAAAAAAAAAATCACACCAACTTAACTGTACACATACTTTTGAACCACACAAAATAACCTGAAATGGGAATAGGGGAGACACATTTACCTTTGTGCCTGAACAACATAATTGTCTTAAGCAATACTGAAGAAATGAATAACGCAATCAAACACAGACATTAGTAGGTGAATGTAAGTTACAGCCCAGAATGGATATGCTGTACCAAACTTATTTAATATTCTTCCAAAACTGACATTTTGGCCTACTTTTCTTTTTACAGGAAGCAGAATAATTTGAGTTAACCCACACAACAGTCATAAGGTTTGTACAAATGCTTGTATGCTTGCATTGCAATATACTTCTTAAAGTAATTAAAAAAAATCTTCTGGAACATTCCATCAATCTTTTTTTCACTATTCTTTCTCCAGTTTTACTTCATATCCTCATTTTAATAGCTTTCTTAACAGTCTCCCAGTTAAAAAAAAAAACAGGAAGAAGGAAAAGAAAAAGAAGAAAGCTTTACAAACCCTATCGCAATAGCCTGATACCAATTGTTTCCAATTTTGCTTGGAATGTTATGAGGTTTTTTTCCAAGATGATACTTTTCTGATGTATTTTCACCTTATTCTCTAACCCCTATAACCCTTGGGCCAAGAGAGTCAGTTTTAATCTCCAAAGATGTAATGATAAACAATGAAGTTGCTAAGGTTACCTCTCCATTTTCTAATGGCAGTGACTCAATTTTGGCTGCTTGCGCAGGGACTGCTTAGGCCTTTGGAGGCGGTCTCAGATGTGGAATTTTAGGCAATGGCCTTTCCCTGTCAATTCCCACCTCTGTCTTGGCTTCTTCTCCTGATGAATATAGAAACAATTTGTTTTCTTTTCCCTTCCTTCCCATTTTGGTGTCATGTTTACAAAAATCCTTGAGCTGTTCTTTTTGAATAAGGAGAAAAAAGGGAAAATATCAGACTATCAGGATAAAATCAGGAAGGCAATTAAAACACAAAAGTTTTAAATGGGTCTAGGCATGTAATCATTTCCCTGATGAAATTGCAGTTAAACAGCGAAGATGATATGGAGAAATAAGCTCCCCTTTCTCTTGCATGTTAGACTCCAGATATACAAAATTAAAGAATAATAAATCCACACTTCAGACAAACTAACAGAAATAATCTGAACTGGCATCCCAGGAATATTGTTTATAAAGCAGTTACATTTAATGAGCTTCCAACAGTCCTCATGACATTTTGCATTTTCTAGTATCAGTTCATCTATAGAGGGTTTAGAAAGTCCTATACACACTTGAGATCTTTCTTATAGTCAGAATGATTTTTGGTTCCATTTTTCTCTTGATTTTAGTGGAGCTATTCACATCAGGATTGCAGGACTGAACCTCTGATGTTATTACAAGGTCATTAATGAGTATAATACATTTTAGATAAAGAAATATAGAGGCTTCTATTAGGTAGAAATTTCTAAACCCTTAATGTCCTATCATATAATAGACTAGATAGGTACTTCCAGGAATAGCAGAAGCTATTGGAATACCTAATACAGTGGTAATACAATATTTCAGGGCAGTTGCATAAAATTTCAGATTTCTATTGTATTTTCAGAACAAATTACTTAGTCACATTTCATCACGTTTAGGCTCTTATATTAAATCTCTGGAGCTTTACAAAGGCCAGCTATACACAGACAACACTTCCCCCCATCCTATGTATTTAAGGAGCAGTGTCACAGGCTGCACTCTGTATTTCCAAGCACAGTGGGAAATACAGTAATTTCCATAATTTTCCACTTTCTTTTAATGCACCCAATCAACTATCTGATAAGCACTGTTGTAAATGCTGCTGGGAACTTAGTCTGTATTTATAAACAGAATAAGGAACATAGCACTGAGAAAAGCATCCTGCATCACTTAGGTCAATGTGATCCACTTTATGCATTTAAATTAAGTAAATAAGAGGTAGATTATTCTAGTCTAATCAATGAGCTTAGTGTTAAACTGTAGATTCACGTAAAATTCAGTCAGCTCTTCAATATCTAGTTAAGTTCCAAATATTAAATGGTAGAAAAACAGTCCTGAGCCTGGTCCTTTACTATCACCAATTTAGCCTGAATTTATTCAGGTCCTTTCTAATAGTATTTTTACACCTTCTCATTTCAGAGACTATCTTAGAATCCTACTCTTTGTCTATTTGAAACTTTCTTCTGCTTTGTAGCCTAGACTCATTCCAGCTGATTTTATACCTGCTTGATCATCCAAACCTGACACAGTCGCAAACTTTTCATTCATCAGAGTGAGTGACTTTGTGGGAATAATGAGTATATAAGGTTTGCCTTTGTCTATAAACTTTCTTACTTTTATGGTGTGGGGAAAATGGTTATGATGAGAAAGAAATATGTAAATACAAAGACTTTCTGTATTTCTTTCACTTATTCATATTTGGAGAGGGCCACCCATGCATAGGAGGCTGGAGGTTGTCATCAGGCAGAGCTCTACTGCATCTGCATCAAAAAGAGAGGCATGGGGTTGCCAACATACGGGTTATTCAGATATCAACTGTGTATACTTTCCCAGTGTACTCAATACTATTCCAGGCAATGGATCTAGGAAAATGAGATTCAAAAGATATGATACCTTCAAAACATTATTCTTTCAAAGTATTGTTAATGTGGTTCAATACTAAGTTCTATAAAAACATGTATTCTTTTGAAGACTCTGGTAATTGTGTTAGACAACTGTCACCAGGATGACTAGTAAAGTGGAAAAGAGGAACAGAGTCAATAAAGGTTGATAAGAAATCAATCCAGATGAATATGTGAGTACCGAATTATTTTATAAACTTGTGCTTGGATAACTTCACTTTCTGTAATACTTGTTCACTGAATTCTAAGTTCATATTACAGCTGGGATTCAAGGGATAAAACAAGATAACAGCAGAGGAAAAAAAAACCCTCAAAACTCCAACACAGCTTCAAATTAGATTTATTAACTAATAACTCTTACAAAAAAAATCTGTCTTAATCCCAAGAGTGCTTTAGAAAATCTGAAGTTAAAGAAATAAACAGTTGTAAAAAAAGAGAGAAAGAAATCAAGCGTGTAGAGTGCAGCAAATAATAGATGAGAAGCTAATGCAGTCATTGACCTATTTTGTTTGAGGGTCCAAGAAAAGAAAGTGCCCAAGACCATTTACAGTGTACTGATATATGGCAAAATATCAATATTACCCCAAAATGTTTTTAAATACAGACTATAGAACAAATGCTTGGTATGTATCATGTATGTTGCTATCACATAAATAACCTTAAAAGAACTGATTAACAATTTCTGCTCAAATTTAATGTCCATTTTCCAGTCTGGTGTGTCCTCTATCAACATTTTCAAACCAGGAATCTGAGAGTGGAGTAAAGGGGAGCTCCTAAGCCATTGCAATTAAAAATGAACAAAAAAAAATGCCTCTCAATTTCTAGAACTCTTCTGTAATTTATCTAAGGCATATTCTACTGTCATAGTCTTATCAAAGGGCCTTACAATTAAGAGCAGTGTAACTGGCTCCTGCTTAAAGATGCTCTATACTCCCAGGGACACTAGCATATGTGGGGTTGAGGCCTTCTGAGTAGAATCTAATTCTTGAGGTATGCTAAGAACTCTTATGTAAGAACTCTTTCCTATTGCAATTAATAGCAAATCCTAGATAGAACTTAAATTATCTCTAACTGCCCAGAGAGAAGAAAATCTGAGAGCCTGGGAAACTCTTTACTTCCTCAAATGAACAGATTCTTGTTCCTGCAGCTCCAAGAAAACTATTGGTTGCTCCATTGTTTTAAAATATTTTTACCAAGTTGAACTTAACTGCTATTTCCATACAGACTTCTCATAAATTTAATATGTGACTCACAAAGAGTTCAGATTGCTTGAGTAAAATCGCATCTGACAGTGAAGAAATATTATTACGTTTCCAAAATCCTTTGATGTTAATATTTTGGAAGAAGTCACATACTTGGACTCTAATTTTCCATCAATCTTTATAACAATAAGAAACAACATTTATTGAAAACTTAGTTTAACTAGTTAGACTATGCCTGCCTTTTTCTTATTAATTGATGGGGTTTTATTTCCACTTTTCTTCAAAATATCAAGTGCAGTTACATGATTGCAATGAAAAGAAGGCAGCTGTGCAATTGGTACAAAACAGGAGGCATTCACAACCTGTATAAAGAGGCCCTCAATTTGATTAAGAAATACAGAGGTGTAAAATAAATAAATAAAATACAAGTGATAAAAATCAATAAAATAAAATACAAGTGATCCTCCAGGGTTAGAAAAGAGACCTCAACTGGATTTGCAGCAAGAGGTCCCAAAGATGTAATACTGTCTGAGACCATTCTTCAGCTTCAAGACAGGCCACCAGAAAGGACAACATCCTATACTCTTCCTATTACACATACCTCCTGCTTGAGCACACCGCTGGAAAACACTGTTGTCCAGTTTAGTATGAAGACCATCTTTTTTTTCTGCAGCCCATGTGCAGAGAAGTAAAACTTCTAAACCCGGAACTTTTTGCCCAGCAATTTTCTTTCCTACTCTTGCTATCTGTGAGCTTGATTATTAATGCATTCCATATGAATGAACTGGCAGTTCTGTGTTGTTCCTATGAAAAATCTAAAGGGACTGCACAGACTGTATGGTAACATAAGGATTTCTTTTTAACAAGAACCTACCTAAATGACTGTAGTGAAAGCTGAAAGGCAATGAATACCGCTTTTTTACCTGACAGAATATTGATATCCTATTATACACACGTATTTATACCAAAAACTTTTAATATCCCTTGCTATGTGTTGTTAACAAATGTACTAAAGCTGCCATAATATAAATAATAAATGCACAAAATAGACTAGCTGTTGAATAGGTGTCGCTTTGCGGGTCCATGACTAAACTGGGAATCCTATATAAAGAATTATACTGGGTTTTCACAATCTGCTTTTTCTGTAAACAAGATATTCTTCATATTAACGGTGTGTCATTCCAAAGACACAGAATGATTACAATAAGTAGGACAGCAAAAAATAACCAAATTAAATTCCCTTATAGTAAGAAAAAAAAGTGTTACATTAAAAAAAAAAAAAGAAAAAAGAAAAAAAGAAAAAAAATTAAATCTTGTTTGTTGACAAAATCCCCAGTTTCAGCTTAGCTAAAAAGCATTTTTCCTTTTCCTTCATTCTAGGCAAAATACAGCAGCCACAACTGGCTTGGAATTGTATCATCCCTAGAAGATATCTCTTTGGCCTGATAATTCCAAGTGATTAACAAGCTTTGGTCATGCCTCTTCCCATGCCATAACAGTGCTGACAGAACAGATGATCTTTTTCTACCTGCATTATTCTTCAGGCCATTAAAAAGCATTATCTGAAACTTCTGTTTTAATTTACTTATTGCCCATAATGTACAGAATTTAATTTTGGAACAATTAATTAAGACACTCTATTAAAATACCTTTGTAAATATGGTTGGGAAGGAAGGGACTGTAACTTTTATATCCTCTTCCATATTCAAGGGAGGACATCACTTCTCCTGCAGAAATAATAGCAGGTATCAGTGGAGGGAGCAGCTTTGCATCATTGTCCTTGCCCCTCACAAATTAAGCAGGACCAGACAGAGATAGGATGGTGCAGCAGAATCAGAATCTGACCCAGTATTATCAGGCTGGCTTCTTCTGCGGTCAGCAGCATAATACCCTTAACAAAGATGCATACACATACAGTTTTTATGCAAATACATTCTTTGAAGACATTATCCTATAAGTAAGTTTTCTTGCAAACAAAACCTCAAATTTTATTTATGCATATAAAATACTTTTCTTATCACATAGTGATCTTCTATAGAAAAGAAGTAAGGTGTTGTTCTTGATCTGGTGTCTCACATTTCAGCTCACGCAGGAAATCAAAACTGATTTATTTGTTATATTATGAAAATTGCATGAGATGTAGAATTCCATATTTTCATAGCTATAATGTCAGTATCAAGTCTATTCCTCCTAAAGAGTCAAAAAAATTGCAGAGTATTTTGTACTTGTCAATTATATATTATGATTTAAAACCTCCTAAGTGTTATGTTGTACTGCAGACTAAGAATCATTGAAAATGCATTGGAGGATCGCAAGATAATCTTGATTTATGAGAGTCAGAGCATATTACCTAGCAAGCAAAGATTTTATTGAAAACAAGGTCACCAATTTCTTGGGTTTATAAGAAAAACATATAAAATTCATGATGTAAGAGAAGGTAGAAAGTATTGAAAGCCTTCTGTAAATTGAAAGTTTTCCCTCCCATTTCCCTCTGTCTTCTCTTTCTCTCTCACTTCCTTTTGGACTGAGTTTGTTAATTTCCTCATATTTTCCATTATTTCCCCCCTTTTCCTCTTAACAGAGTACAAAAATAATAAACATATGCTGGAGTACTGAGCAAAAAGGGATATAGATAAGGGACAAACTCCTGATGACTTGATATGAGTCATGTTCACCTACCATTATGCCCGCATCCTACTTCAAAAGCACTTTAAGTGAAAAAGAGAACATAGTATATTTTGGTTTTTCTCATCTGAAGTTATCTGGTAATTCTAAGCTTAGTATCAGTTTTCTGGTTAAAAAAGGTGTCCAGCAGAGCTGAAATCATCAACTGGCTACCACAGAGAATGACTTGCAATGACTACCTTGGCTGACCACCCCCTTCCAACTGGTGCCCAGTTGTAATCTCCTGAAACATAAACTTTGTATTTACTAATGTTTTCTCTGAGCATCTCATTAAAGGTCATGGTTGTAATTTGATTTCCAGGAGGAAAGATGACTGCAACTTTTTCCAATTTAAACACAAGGACAGCACAGCCTGTAGTGATGCTCACTGTTTCTTTATAAGCAGCTGTGAAATTCACTGCATTACCACCGATGCTCCCCTCATGATAATTCTAAACCAGGATATTTCTTATCTGTGAGGCTGCCACATGAAGAAATTTACAATAAGAGCAAGTGTCAGGAGAATGTTCTGAGTGGACTTGGGCCTTTTTTTTTTTTCCTTCTTTCAGATGTGAAGTAGAATTAGGGTCACTTTCACAGGAATTTTAATATGATTTAAAACAAAATAGGCAGAGACTATTTTGAGAAAACAGACTTGGTTTCTAAAGAAATATTTTTGGGGGTTCACTACTTGACTGGGTAAAGGAAGAAAGTGTTATATTTAACATATACACACAAAAGACACAACACAGTATTATAAGACAGTATAGAGGATAGTACAGATGTATTATAGTTTCTATCATATCTACATGTTCAAATATTATCAAGCAAAATGCACAGCATAAAGTAGTCTTGGTAGGTACATCATCTTCTAGGAGTCATGAGTAGTTCATAGATAAACAATATCTTTTCTTTTTCTCTCCACTCCCCTCCCCCCCCAGAAGAAACTACCCATGTCGCACAATGAGCATATAGGTGCTTGAAAAGATCTGTAAAGCACTCTGGGTCATGCAGTTCAGAATTTTTAACTCAGAAGTAATGTGGAGAAGTATATCTTGGTGTGTACATGGCAAATAATATGAAGACCTCAAATAACAGATTTTCCCTTTTTATTGAAGTATTAATTAGAGGAAAAAATCTGCCATGTATATAGTGTCTGCATGAAGTCCAAGCCACAGCTTACAATCTTCTGTAGCTGCCTTGTTCATGTAATTTCCCATTAGTTATGAATAAAAGGTACAAAAGGAAATAGTGGTAGTTTTCTTTCTATTACAGAGGCTAACAATTCTGAAACTCAAAATCACATTTTCTTTGTCTATCAGAAGAAATGTTTCAATACTTTGAGTGGTCTGGTTTATCTTTGTCTCCCTCGACATTTTATTTGCAGGTAACACAGGAATTTTACACATTTCATAGTACCACAATGTTTATGGAAAGCGCTATGTGATTATTTTAACACCTTTAAGTGAGTGGGTCCAGAGGAGGGCCACAAAAAAGATCAGAAGGCTGGAACAGCTCTCCCGTGAAGAAAGGCTGAGAGAGTTGAAGTTGTTCAGCCTAGCTAAGAGAAGGCTCTGGGGGTACCTTATTGTGGCCTTTCAATAGTTAAAAGGGCAATGGATTTAAACTGAAAAAGGGTAGATTTAGATTGGACAAAAGGAAGAAATTTTTTACAATGAGACACTGGTGATGACACCTTTGTTTCCAAGTTTCAGGGTTTAATCTGTATGGAGCTTCTCTTTTGACTCCTGATTTATATCAGGTCCTGAGGTGTTGATTGATTGGCACTTTTAATGCATGTATGTTGTCTGGGATGTTACTGCAGTCACTTTACCATGAAGACCGTCTCTCCTAAGTTGTGTCTATGCAATCAAGTGTGGCATTGTGTGCAAGCTAAGACTCAACTACTTCAGAAGTTGCAAGGCAGAGGAACTTACAGGTTTATCCTTCTACTTGGATACCACACAAACAAAACTATAGTCATGTCAGTACCCAGACAAAAGCCCTCAAAGGTCTCACTAAGGTCACTATTCCTGAGCTGGGGTGACAGTGAGCTATGGGATGCTCTCAGATCCACACAGAACAGAGAGGTTTGGGTGTCACTGGAAGTTAAATTGCTCCCTAATACTAAAAAAAAATTTAAAAATAATTTTAAAAATTACTCATTGTTAAAACAAAGAACCACTATTAATGAGCTATAGATTATCTTGAACAGATACAATCTACTTCTTTAGCAGAAATGAAAGGATAAAATCAGTAGAGAACAAATACGGATTTTAGTGTATGTATCATCAGAGTACCACAGCACAGTTCAGTTAAAATTTTGAGAAATATCTAAAATAGGAGATGGCAGTCCCTGGGAAAGTTCAGCAGCTTTTGCATGTAAGATAATGTGTTCATGATTGTAAATTCACCTGACTAATCATAGCCCGTCGCTCTCAGTGTCTTAACTTTCAAAGCATGGGGAGTTACTTATATGTAATTTATATATGACTCTGTGTGTTTAGTGGCCAATTAATGAGGATTAATTTTTAGGGACAATTTGGGATTTTATACACAGGTTTATGTTTTTAGCCAATTTTATATTATGCTAAATTCTTGTTAGTTACCTGATGTGATCCTGAAATATTTGCAAGTTTGAGAAGTTGAATTTCTGCTCAAACACTGAAGAGTTTAAGGGACAGAGCTAAAAAATTTGGTCAAAGAGAATCTGAAAAAAAGAAATCACCTATGAGTTGAAGAGTCTGTCCTCAGGCATATTTACTAGGAGGGAGAGGTACAATGTAGTCTTTTCTTGGGGTGAAGTCAGGTTTATGCTAAAACACTGGATATTTCTATGCTGTGAACAGTATGCAGCACCTCCGTCAAGTCAGCTCCTGAGGCGATCAATTGAAAAGCAGAGGGAAAAATATTTGGGATATGTTTTAAACCATTATTGCAACATGCACCAGGGTGTATGTCAGTCATCCAAGATAAATAGCGTGGTTAAGTGTTCTACTCAGGCTGGAAGAAAAAAGGCACCCTGGGCTTAGCCCATTTGAAGCAAATTTGTGAGTTTCACCATAGAGATTGACCTTGTTTAAAGATGTATAACCCATTTTTCTAAAAATCTCTGAAGATTATTTCATTCTACATGGGACTAAAGATGGATCTTACAGAGTGAAATTCATTATTGCCCATATCAGATGACTTGAGATCCTTCAGTTACGCTATAGGAAGAGCCAGGATAACAGATGTCCTGTTTCGGCTGGGATAGAGTTAATTTTCTTCCTAGTAGCTGGCGTAGTGCTGTGTTTTGGATTTAGTAGGAGAAGAATGTTGATAACATGCTGATGTTTTAGTTGTTGCTAAGTACTGCTTATGCTAGTCAAGGACTTTTCAGCTTCCCATGCTCTGCCAGGTGCACAAGAAACTGGGAGGGGGCACAGCCAGGATAGTTGATCCAAACTGACCAAAGGGCTATTCCATACCATATGACGTCATGCTCAGTATAGAAACTGGAGGGCAGGGGGGGGGTTGGCCGGGGAGCAGCAATCGCTGCTCGGGAACTGTCTGGGTATCGGTCGTCGGGTGTTGAGCAATTGCATTGTGCATCACTTGCTTTGTATATTATTATTATTATTATTATTACTATTATTATTACTATTGTTATTATTATATTATGATTATTATTCTCATTACTATTTTACTTTATTTCAATTATTAAGCTGTTCTTATCTCAACCCAGGAGTGTTTCTCACTCTTACTCCTCCGATTCTCTCCCCCATCCCACTGGGGCAGGGGGAGTGAGCGAGTGTCTTCGTGGTGCTTAGTTGCTGGCTGGGGCTAAACCATGACATAGATCTGGAAAACTTGTGCCCCTTGTGCTTTAATAGGATTAACATGTAATGACATTTTTTTATTAAGGATGGATGCATAATTTTATATTTACAATAAGTTTTTGAAGCAGTTACAACAATTTTGAGATTACATGAACAACTACAGACTGGGTCATTAAATAATATTATAATATATTATCAGTTTCTTAGGCTTTAGACTCATTACATAATATCAAATAATAAAATTTCTTTTATAGGTATTACAATTTTTTCATTTGATTTCAACATATCATAGATAAGTATGATTTTACCTTTTCCCATGATTTAAAAAGAGCCACTAGGGATCTAATTCTGAATGCTAAAAGTGTAGTTTTAATTATAATATCCATCTGCAAAAACTGTTAAAGACCAACAACTTATGGCCATCTTATTGCATTTTACATATACTGTCAAGATTGATTTTTTTCCATTCAGGAGGAGGAACATTTTAACTGTCAGCTACTAAATATGTTAATACAAGGCTTGGCTCCCAAAAAGACTGAGTATTGTCTTCTGAAAGGGAGCTTTGGAATATTCATTTGAACATTTGTAAATATTGTCATCCAAAGAATTATCAGTACCTTCACTGTAATAGAAAATAAACACATACTAGAAAAGAAACTTTTTAGTCTCCACTCCTATGAAGCCATCATAAATCATTCCAGCTGTATGCATGGTGGTCATGGGTAATTACTCTAAGCTTATCACAGATCAAAAAACTTTAAATTTTTCTTTCGGAAATAGAGGAGGGCATATAGGACAAAGCATAGGGTAACTTTTTCATGAAATCAGTATGAATAACACTAAACAATCTGCTCATTTTACTTTGAAGTGGTGCCATGAAAGCACTTTTCCTCCATATGTCCAAGGTTGTGCAAGACAGCAGGAGAAAGCTTTCCCGCAAAAAGAATTAAAACAAACAAACAAGCAAACAAACAAGCAAATAAACAAATAAATAACCACTCTGGCAATTAAGACTACAGGTTGAGAGGCCAGTCTCAAATCTTTACTTTTTAGGAGTATTTCCTTTAAAAAAAGCCTGATGATGACCTAGTACCAAAAAAGCCTTGTAAATAAGACAGGAAATTCCTGGATTAATATTTTTGTGGCATATTCTTTCCATACAAAATTTGGCTATTCCATCATAGTTTTTTTGAAAATTAAAATAGAATGGAAAACTTCATCAAAGCTCAAAGCTCAGTGATAGCTATAATGGAACATATACTTTGGATAGACTTACAATGAACAATATTAAATCAAAATGACCAGTACAAGACTAGGCTTGCAAAATTTCAGCCATTAACTAGGAATCAGTACGTGGTCTAGGGCAAAAGTTTGGAGCATTCATGGCATAGCTGTTACAAAAATCTGTATAATACCCCGGTAAGGAGGAAGGAAGGAAATATTCCTTGCCTCTCTTCTTGTGAATTAGTTGTGCTTCTCTCTATTCCAGAGAAGGAAGCACAATTACTGTCAGGTTCTAGTCCTTTTTTTCCACTTGGCTGCTTGACATTAGAAACCTGAAGTGCTGAACGCAAGCTGAACTGCAGATGGAAGTCATGTAGATTTTGTCAATAAGGAAATAGAGAAAATTAATCTGTTCTCTCTAAGAAGCTTACTCCAGATATGAGAATCCTGTTGTCCAAAGTGAGAGCAGCTAACAAGGAAGTAGTCTTTCCAGATAAAAGGAAAACAGATCGTGCCAGGAAAGTCACTATTTTTTACCTTTGGCCCTTCATCTTTCCTATGGTTGATCTCCTATAACCTTGCAAAAGGAAAGGAGCATCAGGACCTCGGTGCTGACTGGGAATGAAATTGTAGGTGTATATTTTTGATTTTTCTAATACCTGTATGGTACTTCTTCAGTACTCTGCAATCTATTTCATATTATTCCAATGTTAAATACAGGATTACAATGAAATAAACTATGAAGTTTGAGGATTGCGAAATTCTAATATGTTTCAAAAGCATGCCATATGTTTCATTTTGTAACACAGATCAATTTTTAAAGAACAACAGATTTTCAGAAATAGGAGAAAAATACTCATACATATTTACTGGTAGTTAAAACAAGCACTCTGTATCAGAGCAACATTTGGATAAAAAAATCCTTCAAAATGTTTATCTAAACAGTTTTAATATAAGTTTCTGATGGACCTCTCTACCTGGGGTCACCTCCTAGCTCCATTTAATTCAATGGCAAAACTCATTTACATTAAGAGGAATATAATTTCATGTCAGAACTCTCCAAGTAGTATCATGAAAAATTAACCTTAAACCATGAAGTACATTTAACACAAGCTATACTTGCAACATAAAATGACAGTAATAATTTAAGATTGTATTCAACCTACCTGCGAGGGAATGTAAGGCAGGCTTAAGCATCCACTGTACCTTCTAATGTCAAGACACTGATGACTAATTTTTCCTGTTTTCTGTCAGCTATGCCATACCTTCTGCACAGTTAATGAAGAGAAGCAATTGCAATGCCAAAGTTCAGTGTTTATAAGACACATAATAGGTGGTATTTAATCTTTATCTATTCTGTAATTTGGTTAAGCAAGGTGCAAATGAAAATGTATTTTTAAATATTTAATTACTAATCTGAACAAGACCTAACTTTAAACCTGGAACAGATTAGAGAATACTTTCCCAGGGTGGGAAGAAAAAGGAAAGAGAAATAAAGAAAAGAAAAAGCACTTTATTTAATACTCATTGAGAGGTATATGTTACAACCTAGTCAAGATTTTTTCTTCCACTGGAACCACAGCATTTATGAGAAGCATTGTTTTAAAAACTACTCCTTAGAGTTATTGTTCAACCAAATTTTCTGTTAGAGCCCTGCTGAGAAAATTGATACACATTACAGTGAAATGACTTTCTGGATGGTGTCTAGGTAGCTTTTCTTTTTGCTTTTTTTTTTGGTCTTAAAGTATAAGTCTGAAAGAAGCTGAGTGGAAACATGGACAAAATTATTCATGCTGTCTAAAATCCCCTCCAACCTTTCACTGTCTGTGGAAAATTAAAGTACAATTTTTAAAAGCACCACACACCTGTTGATTAAATATCCATTTCACTGCTATAATTCCTTCCAGAATTAAAAACCTGTTTTAAAAAAAAAAAAAATTGAAGTCTAATTTTCCTCTATGACCTTCTGTAAATAGGATATATTCCTTTAAAAATAAGGCAGGAAAGATTTAAAATTTCATATCAATCTATTTTTCACTCATATAAATAGCATTAAACATTTCATTCTTTGTGGGTGTAGTTTTAGATTGCTGTTTCCTGCCATTATTCATTGACAACCAAGGTAAGTAATTCATATATATCCATGTGTCTATGTTCTTGTAAGGTCACCATTCACTCCAGTGTTACAATGAGAAATAAACACACAAATCTGTCTTGTAGTCCTGCAGATATATATTGATGTATTTCTATTTCTACTTTCCAGCAGGTTTCTACAGCAGATATTCATAGCGAAAATTGTTTTAAAGAGAAATGGCATCTATTCATTAGTTGTTGGATTTTAACAGGGGTAGATCATTTTCATGCTTACTCCTGTATCCTTCAGTACCTGGAATCCCAGCACTGAAGCTGGGGATCTGTTATCATCCCCAAAAAGTAGATCACGATTGTAAGATCTTAATCAAGACCCAGAAATGTGTCACACATACTGAACTTTTTTTATATATATTTATATAAAAAAGGAAATAAATTTACGTACATCACATAAGGACATGGACTTTTCAGTAGGATTCAGTCCCTGGACATGTGAGTTAAAATTTCTCTATGTACCCAATGAGTGCAGAATAGGTCTTTTAAATTTGCAGCCATCATTGAAATCTGAGTTTAATGGCCTGAAGGAACTTGAAACATTCTGCTTAAGGTATGAGATAACTTCTCAGCTGTATGGAGTATACATTAGAGCACCTGTGTGGAGCAAATATTTTTTTATGTCTTCTTGGGTGTCCTGCTTTCAGCTAGGATAGAGTTAATTTTCTTCCTCGTAGCTGGTGTAGTGCTGTGTTTTGGATTTAGTAGGAGAAGAATGTTGATAACACACTGATGTTTTTAGTTGTTGCTAAGTACTGCTTATGCTAGTCAAGGACTTTTCAGCTTCCCATGCTCTACCAGGTGCACAAGAAACTGGGAGGGGGCACAGCCAGAATAGTTGATCCAAACTGACCAAAGGGTTCTTCCATACCATATGACATAATGCTCAGTATATAAGCTAGGGGCAGTTGGCCAGGGGGCAGTGATCGCTGCTCAGGAACTGTCTGGGTATCGGTCGTCGGGTGTTGAGCAATTGCATTGTGCATCACTTGCTTTGTATATTATTATTACTATTATTATTATATTGTTGTTGTTGTTATTATTATTATTTTACTTTATTTTACTTCAATTATTAGACTGTTCTTATCTCAACCCAGGAGTGTTTCTCACTCTGACTCTTCCAATTCTCTCCCCCATCCCACTGGGGTAGGGGGAGTAAGTGAGCGGCTGCGTGGTGCTTAGTTACTGGCTGGGGTTAAACCACAACATTGGGTCAAGCTAGGGCATTTGTCTTAAATAATAGAGCAGCCTCAGAACTGCTCTAAGCTATGCCTGGCTGTAACAAGCTGGCAGGCAGACTGTAAGAGTAATTAATTAAATATCTCTTCTTTAGCTCATGAGTTTTTCAGCAGTTAGCAAAACAAATCCACACCCTACTAAACCTGTTCACCACCTGAGTTTCACTATATAGAAAGAAGTCAAAAAGAGAAGAGTTTTTCTACAAGTAATGTAAGAAAACTGTACTGATGATATGTGTTATTTTTCTGGCATGGTATATAAACAGAACACTTCAACTCCACTCCTCTTGAGGTTTGGCATGTTAATGGAAGTTTGTGTCATGCTAAGTTCCAGTCTGATCATTATATTCTATCAAATGCATTTTTTGGATGAGCTTGTGAATACTTGAATAAATATTCACATATCAAGCACAATTTGAATATCTCAGATTAAATTTAAAAAAGGGGGTTGAATGCTGAATTTCCAGTATGTATCAGCAGAAATACAAGATTAGTATCAATAAAATTAAATACACATTTTGTTCCACAACTAAAGATACAAATATAGTTGTCTCCTAAAGATCATTAAAATTTCATTAAAAAATTAAATAGATACAAACAAAAATAGATGTTTTACCAATCTGGATGCCCAAGTAAAAGGTGTGATTTAGTTTTATAATTTGACAACTAGAACTGTTCAGAGAATATATCTGTTCATATGTAACACCTTGGCTATTTCTGGTTGTTATGCTATACATTTGTATATGCAAAGATGTTCTGCTTTTTTGTAATTTTAAATGTACATGTTGCTTTAAATAAGACTATAAATTTTTATTTTGCTAATGAAATACTATGTGAATCAGTTATTCACTGGTGAGTCAGCAGAGAGTTCACAAGAGTTTGTAAAGTGTGAAGGGACTATGAAAACAAATGGGCATATTTGCATAATGTGGAGCACTATGTCACATTAATGCTGTTGGGAAACACTGATAAAGAGGAAGGAGGACAATGTTTGACTACTTTTTCCTCTTTAGAATGCAAGTTTCTAGTCTAGATGAAATATGGCAGATGTAACAAGAAATAAGGCGGAAAGGCCGTAAGAAAATAATCTATGGTCTGGTTGACAGTTCTCAAAGGGGACAAGGTTGATGACAGTTTTAAAACATATTCCAACAACAGTACCTTTTTCATGTAATATGTGCAAATTATAGAGCTAAAAACGAACACAAAAATAACTTAAAGTAGCAATTTAAATTTCTGAAACTAGTTATCTCACAGTTTCTAGCATGTCACAATTCTATTATGACCTGATATGACTGTGACTTCAACTGCTAATTTAAGGAAAACTATTTTGGGAAAAGAAAAAAAATTGATTCTCAAAATAGCTTTAAAGTCAAATGAAGAATTTTGTACTCCTGCAGAGCAGGTGAATCAGGCTTGAAGTCTGCCAGATTGATAAATTCCTTCAAAACTAAGGTGTAAAACTATTGATTTGACCATACACAAAGATCAAAATTGCACTGGAGAGTTTTAGCAGCTGGTAGATTAGTTCACAGTAAATCATAATTACCTCTCACTACTTTGTCATAAATACATTTTGCCCAGAAGATTTTCCAGCTTGATACCAGTGCACATCTACTTCAAATGGATGCAATAAACTTTATTCCACTGACACAGGAGTTTCCAGGTTTATATGTATGTAAAAGGGGATATTCAAAGTTTAGTTAATTATGCCTGTTCAGTGATCACTGAGTTTTACTGTGGAATTAATAACAGAGCTGTAAGCATGTTACTGATTTTAACTGTTGCACCACACATTGTTGGTTTAATTTCCATGAAATACCTTGGTATTAAGTTAAGATGTATGAAGTATGAAAAAATATTAAATCTATCAGTGGTTGGAAACTGAAAATTCTGAAGAGAACTTTGCATGGAGATATTTCTTATCTTTTTTTTTTTTCTTTCTTTCTTCATGGGATGAAATGGCACCAGTTTTGTATATTGCTACCCATATGTTATCAGTGAAACCTCATAGTCAGTTGTTTGAACAAGGAGTCCTTGTTTTTTGAAGTCCTTTTTATGTTCTTGCTACCATTCTGATCTTAGCAAGATTAGAGATTATCTTAAAAACATCCAGAAATGGTATGGCAAAATATAAATATTCTCCTTTCTCCCCCAAACTCCTACATGATAGACATTTGAAAGCTGCTTGCATGCCCAAATTCATCACCTAAATAAATTGTAATATTTTGGTGGATGCCACTGGGTGTTCATCTTTCTGGAAATTCTGATCTCTTTTTTAAGCAGTTAAAAGTTTGACTTCAGGAATTTGCTATGAAAACCTTGTCTCCGTCTCTCTATTGTTTTCCTTTCCTCATCTTTCTTCAGTCTCCTGCCTCTCCAAACTTAACATACTCAAATTTATATTCCCATCTCTTCAAGCTTAGTGTCTGGCGTTCACAGCTTGCTTTTATGTGCTTCTCATTGTATTTTGAGGTATAAATTCATTTCTGTTCATTTACAGTTCATATACAAAAGAAATGTCTGTATTAGGTCAACCAAAGTTTGTAATTACTGAATTGGATTGATAATTTCTGCAGAGATTTACTTTGTTTTGTAAATATTGTTTTGTAAATATACATACAACCAGTTCAGGCATATTCACTTTAACAACATGCCCCTCCAATAACCAGCAGTCTTTGAATCCTGTTACCTGAACTAGTAATGCCTTTTTAGAATATAATTAATAATAATCTGCCTAACTTGTAAAGGAATGACTGTGATAGAGCAGACAGAACAAAGAACATGAAAAGTCTGTGTAACACAATTCATGTATTGTGTATTAGAAAATATACAATATATACAATACAAGCAATGTGGTTTTTCTCCATTATCTTTCACTTTGCGATTGATGATAATAATAATAACCACTGGCCAAATTATGAACAGGAATTAAGAGACGTTTGAATCTGAGAAACCAGTTTCCACACAATCTGATTACAGACATCACTAATTTAGAAATTCCATGCAACAAAACTTATTAAACGTAACACTAACAAGTTAAATCTACTGTGTCCCATACTGTAGACAGCCATTATTGCTGTACTAGATTGGTATCAATTAGCAGTGAGCTACAATTGCAATGAATACTTATGGCAGGACTCTTTTGATAAGGTCATCTTTTTCACATCTGTGTTTGCTTATCACCTAGAGAAGTGAGGTACTCTTTCAGAATTAGGACTTTAAGTTGCTATGACAATGATAATGATAATGAAAGCTATAACGATAATGATAACACAAACATATGCTATGGAGTTGCAGAAAACACACCTGTTTGTCCGTTTAGAAGCTAGTGAGCTTTTTAAGTAGACATAAGGACAATTCTGCACTTTTGTCCATTCCATAAATGAAACAAAGCTTATGTTTGCATAGATTCAGAGTGACTCGTATACCACTTCTGTCCTTCTCCTGGATTGCCTGTATCAAAATGAAACACTAGAAAATCTTTATTTTCATCTAAGAGACAGAAATCCTCCTCAGGGCAGTCTAATTCCAACCTGATTCTATGATACTGTATTTGTGGCCTGCCATTTTAAAGAATGAAAAATAATGTCAAAATTAAACTTTGATCTTATTATTTATTAATAATCTGCTATTATGATTTTATTACTGTCAGCATTACTTTGACTGTTAGACCTTGTTTAGATCATATCTGGTGCCTCACTGTCCCCTCTGAGGCAGTCTGACTCTGAACAAGTGTCCCTTACCAAATTCATACCTGAAATACGCAATGCTCCATCTATGCCCATGAAAGCCGTGGTTATCTCACAATACTTGAATAGTTTTCTTTTTGGTTCCAGGAATTAGAGTAGCTTCTTGAAGGCCTGATTTTCTTCCATTTCTGTTGCACCACAAGCATTTGCCAAGTATAGAGCTCCACAAAGAGAATAAATTGTGCAAAGCCTTTGAGAACACCTTGCGGAATTCTCAGGCATTAGTAAACCTGCAATAATAAATTTGTGGTGTGCTGTTTACTGCTCACTCCTCCTGCAGCTGGCACACAGGTTTCAAACTGTGGCTGCACATTTAAATATTTCCTTCTCTGCTGAACTGCTGCTGAATGGAGAGAGGGATCAGGAAGCTCAGGGAACCCAGTTCAACCTTGATCCTGCTGCTCACATGGGCAAAAGCGGACACCTAGGAAGCAGTCAGAGAAAAGACAAACCATAAATAGTACTTCCCATGTATTGTCAAACAGCCTCCAGTCATTGTATCTCAGCAGTTTCCTCACCAAATTTAATAAGCCTTTTATAGGGCTTATGTTGGTCCATCAGCCTCTCTGTGGGGATTCATAATAGGGCAGTTTTCAGTCTATCTCCCTTTGGCTTTTAATGAAAGATGCTAACTAGATCGTAGGTGCTTCTGAATGCCTCCCCTCATGATTCCAGAAAGAGGAGACCACGTTTTCCAAAATATTCTGAATTCAGAAGTTCTTCTGAGAATAATGGGAAAATGGCAGATAATGTAGGCTGCTGAACACTCTAAGCCCTTCAAAATCTATTCAGATTTTTAATCAGGTTTGTCACTTCTAGTGAGAGTAGAAATAAAACTGTGAGAAAAAGATTTAAAATCTAATTTCTCCTGTGTTTAAACATTATTTCTTCTTAGTGCTATAATTATTTTTATATGTTATTTATTCAAGGTCTCAAGTATGCCTGAAGTGTTCCAGATAATTTACCGTTTACAAGAAAAATGTTGTTTTATTGATTAATTCCAATTAGAGAACATGCCTAAGAATTCCCATAGAACAAGAAATATAGAGCAAGTTCCATGCAACTGAATGTATTTTTTCCTTTTTTTTTTTTTTTTTTTGCTAGTTTTATCACAAGCAAAGGAATATAAAATATTTCAGTTTATGTGTGAGCAGGGAACAAATTGTAAAGAAGGTTTGGACAGAGACTTTGTATCTAATTCAGACTGTCAGATCAGAAACCTGTGGGTCTCAAGAGCAGAAGATATAAGCTTCAACTGTGAAAGTCCTACTGCTCTGATATATTTTTACAAGTTGAATTAATCACTTCATGATCAGTAGCACTAACAGTCATGGGCAAATTCGGAGAAAAAGTAAAATGCCTGCTGTAGGAAGTAAAAATCTGGAAGAGGTCATACAGATGAGGCCTCTGAGGAATAACCAGAAAAAGAAATTATTCAGACATTTTTATTTCACGTCATAGTAACTGTGTTATCTGTTCTGATTTGCAAATCAGCTTATATTTTCATAAAAGAGTAGTATATTTTTCTTTAAAGGAAGGGAAACTCTTCCCGAAGCTCAATATTGTTTACTTTTAGCATTAAGCTGGGAGACTCGTGGGACATTTCCAAAACTTCTAACAATATTGTCCTGTTACTTTATTGTAACCTACTTGTTGCTTTCTACCTCCTACTTGTTGTTTTCTATCTAAAGTATTTATATGATCTTTTTGCAGAACTGGATGATAGAAAAAATATCAAATCTAGCCTTCTGTTCTGGCTTTAATACCATTTAAATATTTCACCTTTCTACACCTTCTGTTCCCAGTGTCACCACCACCCCCACCCCCCAAACATCAATTCAACACCATCACCAGTATCAACAGGAAGAATGTGGATGCAAATCGATTACCAGTAATTGGTTGGATTAATGTCATGGTCTTGAGAAGGCTTAATCCCATGCCAGTCTTTACCCATGTGACCATTTCCAGTCAATCAACAGAATCATGGGACATGTGTGCACGTGTAATATTACATACTTGCTTAGCTGTTGCAGCATCAAGATTTTAAGCAAAGATATTAATACATTTCAGACAGATTTTGGTGCTTAAGATACCACTTCTAATGTCAGTTTTCTATTTCTGTGTCTTTTCTTCCTTTCCTGCTTGTAGCCTCCCTTTAGTCACCCAAAATTCTGCTGAACAGTAAGAAATTCATGGCGAAGAGCAATGATTATACGCAAGTTGCTGACAAAGAGGTTTTTACACATCATATTGATCAAAGTGTATGTGGCATTCTAGTTCCTTGCTAAATAATATAATTTTTCATGTTCATAGATCATCCATAATGAAACATATAGGAAGAATACACCAGTGCTGAGTAAATATGCAAGGATACCAAAACTAAAGATGGTTTGGGAAGAAAGCAGTCTCCCATACAGTTTTCTGAGTGAAGATCCCTATAACTGTGTCCTAGGGTACCTGAAGCAGTTTCCTACAAGAGGTGCAGAACAATGATGTGGAGGAACTGCGCTGCTGACTCTCTGCTGAATTTTGAGCCATAGCCCATTGGCACAAATAGAAAGAAATTAATACTGATGCTAATGGATTTGGCATAGAGTTCATATCATCATCCACCTCAAGCTAGACATATGATAATGGGACAACACCTCTGCAAAGCATAATTCTGAGACACTCAGGATAAAGAATTTCTATCTGTCCTTTCTTTCAGATTCACAGCTACTGAGGTCAAGCTTTCCAGTCCAAGGCAAGAACTTGGCTGTGTTTGTCCCTTTCTTTATCCAGTTTCAGAAGGAATTTCAGATGGCATTCCCAGTATCTCTTTAGTGTTTGAAAACAGTTTGATAGTAGACACCAATGCAATTTCTTTAATATTGGTACCTGGCAGAGAAGTGGAAGCATAACTATAGCCTTCCTTACTGTGGTTTATATTCCCTAAATGTTATGCCATTTAAAATAAAAATATGAGCCAAACACATATTCATATGTATATGGATGTGTATATGTCAACATATATTTATATAAAAGACATTTTGAAGTATATTTTTAAGGGTAAATGGTACGAACATGAAGAATTATTTTATAAAAAGTGTATTTTACATGCCAATGGAACTCTATGATTTACACTAGCTCATAGTATTACCCTATCTGATTAATAAAAATTGGTCTTATGGCCAGCATAATTTCAAATTTGTAGTCATTCCAACATTTTCTGTTCTGTTTAGTTTTCAGAGGCTGCTGAGGTTAGACAGATTTCCCCCTCAGTTGTTTTTAGGAACGGGTGGGAGGGAGGATGGAGCTATTGATTTGACATCTTAAACAAAGACAAAAATCTGTAACGCATGTATTACATGAAATTAAAACTGTTCTTGTTTTCAATTTACAAAACTAGCTGGCATAAATTTAACAAAATTTAAACTGCAAACTGCAGTTGAAATATCCTATGGCAAATCACAAGATGAGTTGTTTATTTCTGTTGGGCTTTTTGCCACCACTTGACCTAATTATTTTGACACTTCTGCAGTAATACTTAGCAATAAAAATAAATTTGCAAAAGTTGTAATAGTTTTTTTTCCCCTCAGGGATAAAAGTAGGACTTAAGAATTTTTGAAAAAGGAATCAAAATAAGCTATCTTTAAAAACTGTAATATAAATATTTTAATTAAAAGTTCTTACCATAGATTGAATGAAGATCCTTTTCTAAAGGAGGGGCAGGAAAATGTAGGGTCTTCTGATCAAAAAGAGATTAAAAGTTAAACTCTGCACTTTGATTATTTTTATGCTGAGTCAGTGTTATCTAGATCAAATGAATCCTACTTACAGAGCTGAGACTATAAAGGGAAATGGAGATTATGGAGTCAGAAAATGATCATAATAATATTGTTACTAGAAAAAAAATAATCACGCGTGTCTTCCTTCTTTTATTATAATTATGAGCAGGCATGTAGAACTAGTGGTTGAGTGGGAGGAAAGGACTTTTCTCCTACCAGCAACATGTTATCAGTTTTTAAAAAAAATTCAAAAGAGATTTGGAATTCTCAAACTCCACAGCCTTGAGACTCATTTACAGATATGAACAACTGGACTGCTGTGATGAAGCCCAGGAATCTGGTAGGTAATCAACACCTTTGTTTTAAGAATATATATACATTTACATATACATACATATATAGAAATATAGACATCTAATTATTCTGGTTTTGCAAGAAAAAATAGATTTATGCAGTTGTGCTGCTTACTTTGTTGGGAAGGAAGAAAATGAGCAAAGTAAATCACAGTGCTGGCAGGAAAATTTAAAGGAAAGTGATTTTTTAAAGTCACTGACATTTTCTTCAGGAAAAGATAGATTTAGAAATAGTTTTCTGTTCAGAAATCAAGTTAAAAGTATCCTTTGTCGATCTATTTAAACTGTGCCGCTCTGGTATCACTCTCCTGACTTTTTTTTTCAGGATATAAGTTTTGAAATTTGTTCTTTATTTTCTAACAGACTCTCTCTCATGTAGCAAAGGACTCCCATAAAGCATCTTATCACCTTGGCTATAGGTTGAGGCCAAAGACAAATTCCTTGATTGTAAGAAAGCGTTCAACAAAACAAAAAGAGGAAAAGAATGTTGATCCTTATGCAAAGATTGCACTGGTAGATCAGGAAGGAAGTGCGAAATTGTATCATTTAACTTTTAAGATCTGTCCTTGCCTCTAGATAACCAATGTAAGGAACAGCTTGAGCAGTTGAACAAAGACCAAAACCACCTTACCAGGCAAAGCCACAAAGATAAAAGTGAAGGCTGTCACTGAGTTTTGTACTCTTTTAACTTCACTGGACTACTCCTAGAAGCAACACAAAAAGTGTTTCAGATGCTTTTGTCCAAATATATCCATCTCTCAGGACACAGCCACTTTCTTTTCTCTTGCTTGGTTGCATGAAAGGACATTGCCATGAGGAAATGACCTTGCCAAACAACAGTCTGCAAAATCCTGCCAAAACCTCTAATCCAAGCTTTTTGGAGCGCAATGATTTCCCTGTACTCAAAACCATCAGGTCAGAACCCCAGAACTCTAACAGGCTGTGATTCCTCTGTGGCTGCCAGGAACCGTGCTCTCTCCACCAGTGTAACTGCTACCCATTCTTGATCCAAACTTTAGAAATGGCAGTCAGGCGCTGAATTAGAAGATGTCTCTTATCAAGGGCAGAAATCTCCTGACAGCCAGAAAGACTGAGTAATGCAGCTTGTTAACTTCAAAAGCAGATTTTCATATCTTCTTCCACAGGCAACAGAGATTGGTGATCATTTGTCACAAATTCATTGCCTATAAGAAGAATATTACGCATTTTGGGCTTAAGATACTAATTTTTTTAGACAAGCTCAACTTTCTCTCCCACAGTTGTTTCAAGGTAGTGATAAAAGATCTGCTTAATGCAATCTTGAAAAGTTCTTTAAAAGAGATTTTATTTTTACATGCTTGATATATAGTTGCCAAAGTGCTTTTTAGAGTTAAAGATAAGGTGAAATAGTCATGTATATTTTATGAATGTTACTACAAATCACATGCAGGTCTGAAAATTATGTCACTGTGTAAGAGCTAGTTCATATTCTGCTTTTGCCAATTTTGCCATACTGCTTCTGTCAATATCTAATAACTTACAGAAAAATGAAAATCTCCAGAGTACAACTATGCAATTAGAAAAGATGCAGATTTATCTGCAAGGGAGATTTATCATTTTTGTTAATTTACTAATATCCTAATTTTTATTCTTGATAATGTTATTTAGTGCTGTCTACACAGTCCAGCAAAATCATGATCTCTTACAGCAAGACTGGTAAGGAACTACCATTCCCTTCACTAAGTAATACTTCCTTTAATTGATACAGCTTTTCAAATATTAACTCCAGCAAGTTTCCTCTTCTTACTATGGGAGAGCTTAAAGTAGGAAACAGATCAATTTTTCCTATAGAATTCTTATAATGATAACTTCTTCTAACTTCATTTTTTTTACTGGTTAAAAGTAAAGGATTGGTTGTTTTCCAAACTGGATCTTCCATCAGAGAAAAACTGGTGCTTTTTTTCCTTTTTTATTTTTCTCCTCAAGGTAAGTCTGAACTCAGTTTTGCTTCTTATTCACCAGTAGTGAAAACCACCATCCTGTTTCTGTGTAGAAATGACATGCAAAAGCTTCCTTTGGACCTGATATGTTTTAGAAAAGAGAACCAGTCCTGCCGGTTTCTACACACATGGATCTAAGATGTAAGCCTATAGGAATGTCATACTTGGAAGGATTTTAAGGTTTGCAACTATATGGTAGAATCTCTCCCAGCATGTCCTCTAGTTCATACATTGTTTCCCTGAGATGAGCAACATCTGCTGTAGGTGATTTCTTATACAGCAATCCCTCAACTGCGTCCCCGTCTTGCTGCAAAGAATGCATACTATTGCTAATTTCCTCATAATTTACTGCAGCAAAAGTTAATGAAAAAAACATTATTTTATTAAAATCAGATCAAGCAAAATTTTTAAGAGCTGTCACTTATGGTGAGCAAGATGCTTGCCACAGACATAGGCATGGCATATTTGTGCTTTTTGCAGATTTCTTTCTACCATTTTTCTTTGATTTTCAACAGGTTCCTTGTACACCTAAATATTCCACAAATGTATAATCCATATCAGCACCTATGCACATAGTAAATGCCTCAGCTGTTGTGTTAATTTCCACCTACTTGTTAGAACAATTCACCCAGTGAGATCTGGAGAGGTTCTGTTAAACAAATGTCCATATAAAACCAGCCAGGATTAGAGATATTATACTGAAAAACCACTATAATTCACTTGCCACTATATAGCGTCCAAGGAATATTTGGTAGTCCTCTGCACAATTTGTCCATGGGGTAGGTTTTTCACATTTGTATCTCCAAATATTTTAAGTCTTCCAAAACAAACAGAAAAACCCCAACAAAAGACCCAAACAAAACCCAACCAGCCAACCAACCAAAAAGCCCCAAAAAGGCATTAAAAGACATATGTATTGAACTCCAGCCAGATAAATTTCTTGGATAAAGTTCAGAGAGGAGTCATATAGCTTATTCATTGGAAATCAATAAATAGACATTATTGCATTTTCCTGCAGATAATTTTTAAGTGTTGACAGCCACCAGGTTTCAAACCTACTAGGAACATGGAAATCAAGACAAAAGCCAGAAAAAAAGACTCCTAGTAGAATAGATGGTTTGCTATTTCAGTCATTGGTCTGCAAATGCATGATTTTAGAGAAACCATGTTTAATTTGCACCAATAATTCATTAAATCTAATATAAATTCATGTTCTTTAATCCTGTAAACTATTGAAGAATTAAAAGAATAGTTCTTATCATGGTCAGTAAACCTTTACTGTCTTAGACATATCATCTACATTGTGTATTATCTCAAATTTAGTCCAATGCCTATTTCAAATATGTCTTGAAGGATATTGTGCTTTTGAAGCTCTTCTCATTGCTATACGCTCAAGAAATTATTCTTTATTAAAATATCATGTGAATCAAAAAAGGAGACACAAAGCATTGTACAAAATCCTTTTGAAATACTTCAGCAACAATGCATTTCTGATGGACTGAATATTGAGCACAGAATTTACATAAGTCCTGTCAAATCAGATAAGAAAAACACTCTTTTTTTTTCTCTTTAATTATAAGGAGCTAGACAGTGGAACACCAGTGCTACTCAGAACTTACATTCTTTCCCCATAACTATAATACTGAATTATCATAACAGAAAAAAACAGGTATATCTAAATAGTAGAAGACTAAGTGTTGAAGGATTACTGCAGATAAGGTGGTGTTACATTATTTCATCCACTTTACACAGGAAGAAGGAAAAAGGCAGCTGCGACTTTTCATGTTAGCAAAGCTGCTGAATTCTATTTTCAAGTATTTCTGTAAAGCCCATTGAAAGGTTAAAGTAATAAAAGTATTTTAATATAGCTACTGGTGATGTCTCTGCTGCTTCAGTAGAAAGGACACTTTCTATCATGGCAACAGGAGCTGTAGAGATGATCCTTTAGTTTTTTTCCTTTTTTTTGTTTTCTTTTTTTTAACCACAGCTCTATAATTCAGTTATCCTGGCAAAATTCTGCAATGTGTATTGACCTAAGGTAAACATTTTCTAAAAGTTATGCAAAAGCAGAATAACATAATGAAGTAATATCATACAGAAGTAGAAGTTGTTGGCCTAATGTGAACTGCAATCTGCTTTCCACTAACCTGAATAATATGGAGCTGGGCTAATGGATAAATCTAGAAAATATGCAGCATTTATAGTGGTAAATTAAGCAGCAATGGGTAATATTGCCACGCACTGGAAATCCACCATCTAAGCTGTTAAGCTGTTCAAATGGCTCCTGGCATGCCTTTGTCCATATCAAATTGCAGTCTGCCAAACAATCCCTGGAAGAGCTGGCCAATAAGTGTGGGCCAGAGACCATTAGCAATAGAAATATTTATGTGGCCACTGGAAAGAGCTGTATGGAGGGCTCCTGTCCTCTGTGTATCTGCAAAGAACCAGTTTTAGTGAGGCAGGCTTGTGAGCTTTACGTCAGCAATAGCCACGCCAGATTTAGTTTGGCTCCTGCAGTGTCTCTTGGGTTTCTGCTCTACTTTCCCCACATTTGGACAAAGTGACTCATTAAAGTAAGACTGTGGCCTTGCCAGCACGGAGTCTCAGCTGATGTCTAGCACTGTAGCAGAGTGCCCTCTGGGAAGTGCCATTGCATTACTTCTGCCCTAATGGGCACCAGAGATCCAGTGTGAAAGATTGATTCCCTGGGAGCTGGCCTGGCTAGGCAACTCAGTGAAACCACTTGGGCTGAGTCCATGTTGGATCACTCTGCCTCAGTGGGTTTAGATCCAGGGCCTCAGTGTTCAAGGGACTGTCTCTACATGATGCCAGTTTACTCCTAGCTGCACTTTCTTACTGAAGATCCATGTGGCCTAAAAGCGATACAGCTGCCCACACATGGCTTTGCACCTCCATTAACCTGGGTGGGTCTGAGCTTTTTCTGGGCAACTGACTGCAACATTAAACCATTGAATGTGTTTCCTAATTTATTATTCCAGGTATATGAATAGATGGAAAAAAAAGTCTTGTTCTTTGCTCCCCTGCTTCCTGAGTTTAATGCAGTTTTCCAGAATAGTTTTAAGTAACATGATGAAAACGTGATGTTATTCTGGCTATCACATGGTTGCCTAATCAAACAGATCATGAGTAGTGGTGAATGGACTTCTTTTCTCTTCAGCTCAGCTGAGAAGTCCTAAGCAGATTCAGAAAGAGTGGGAGAAATAATGAGTAATATAGTAATACATAGTCTTTGTAGTTTCTATAGGATAACCTTTCATGAAAACATTAATAAAATATTTTATGGGTTCATCAGAGAACAACATGGCACAAAGTGTCTTAGAATGTCTTTATTGTACCAAATCTAATTTCTTTCTTCAGTGTTAAGAAGAAATGCAAGTAATGCATGGAAGTTATGACATCATTCATTTCACCAGCAGATATCCTAAGTATTGAAATGTCTGAAAAAATGACAAATTTTCTAGCTAGGGACATACAGTGCAGAATCCATTAGGAGTTTAAGAGATAGATGCAGTTAATAGAGAAATCTATATGCCCTGAATATATATTCAGAGGTCCTAAACATGGAGCCTGCCTCTTTTTGTGATAATTTAAGCACAGAAATGCCAAAGAAAAGGGAGTGACACTGTGGATATGCGAACTAAATGAAAAATTGTCCATGGTCAACAAATACCATACTCCAGACACAGGAATACGCTAATGTTAACCTTATTCCAGGTTTTATGGTAGGTACTCTCTGCACTTGTTCCTAGCTTATTTGATACTAAAATAATCAGCCATAATTTGCAGTTGTTCATAAATCTGGTCTGGGAACTTGTACAGGTTGTCACCCTTCTCAAAATGGTAATAATGTTGGCAAGTTTTTCATGTATTTCAACAAAAAAATAAAGCCAAAGAATCATGTTATTGTTGGACTGGATGATCTTAAAGGTCTTTTCCAACCTAAAAGATTCTATGATTCTATGTCTAAGTAGTGATTTTTTTTTTTTTTTGGTCACTCCCTGTCATATTAACCAATAATCAGACATTTTCCAGAAAAACACCCCAGATGTTTTCCTGTAAAGAAAATACTTTTATTAGCATCTACATATGCACAGCAAGACTTTTGCATATCTATGCATCTTGTAGTTTGACATTAGGCTCAGTGTAGTTGCCTTGCAGGCTACATGAATTTGGGGTGCTGGTAAACTGCAGTAGAGCAGTCAGATCACCTCTGCACCTTTTTCTCTGCTTTTACAAAGTATTTGTGTAGGACAGTTTCCAAACCAATGATTTAGAACTAACAGTATTTGTTGTGGCTCTTTGCTGGAATTAGGGTGATGCACAGGAAGTTTCCAGCTGTAGAAGGTGGAAGAAGGTACTTGGAAAAACTCAGAAATATTAGCAGTCATTGGAGGGAGGAAAAGAGGATATACAGGCTCATTAATAATATCCACACAACTGTTTTGCCAGCCATTTCCTCTGTACGTAAAAGAACAGCTGTGAGGTGTGCTCTCACTCTGGAATAAATAGTATTGTTTTGTGTTGGTTGTTATTAAGTGTCTGTAATTTGAAAAAGAAACCAGACAAAAATAAATTTAAAAATTACATCATTAATTGAAAAGAAAAAAAACTTTTCCAGTCCTATTATATGCATAGAGCCAATACTATCTTCTTAATCTTCTTAATTACACAGCTCCTTTCATCTCTTTACCAGAGGTTTTCTGTATATATTCTTGAATGTCTAAATGAAAGAGAATATTTCCAGTCACAAGTCTGTATGGCCATAAATGTGCTTGAAAGATTTTTCCAATCTTTATTCTTCAGGTTATTGCCTTTAACAAGGTCTTTGTGGTGTTTGTTTTTTGTTTTATTTTTAAAATTTCAGATTAAAATCTCTTCATTTTTACTGTAAATCAGTTATCTCACAATGGTTTTATTTTGGAATAAAAGGTTGACATAACACAGAAATGCAGTTTTCTGTGGTATATTCTGCAGTCTGTGGATTGTGAAAGAGTTAGCGAAAGTAGTGGGTCCTTAAAAGTTCCTTATAGCTCAACTCCAATGAATTTGGACAAGCTCCTTTGTACCATAATAGGGCTTTACATGTGGAAAAGATCATGAGAAATTTGAACAGGATTTTATTCTTAGGTATATAAACTTGAACAAATTCTTGACAATGACAGGCCTATCAAAGGACCATGGCCTCCAGCTGGGCAGCATATCCCAGCCAGCCCCACAGCAGACTGATCCTTAGGCAATTCTTTGGATGCCAATACAAGCAGTGTTAGAGCCAGTTGCTTTCCATGGTGCAGCCAGCCAAGTGTCCAGATGCTGTTGCTAGAAAACTGTATATCACAATGGAGCACCTGGATTTTGCAGCTGTAATGTTCAGTGTTTAAGTGGCAGTTAAACCTTCTCAAAGCATCTGAGATGAATACTGGGAATAAGGAAGACAAAAGTTCATTTGGAGCAGTAGCAGGACATAAATGTAAGAATTTAGGTGTCGAGCATATGTCATGTGGCAAAACCTTTATACTGTTATCTTTCTGTCCTCATCTCCCATTCCTTTACATATTCCATCAGCCCAAGAATTAACTGTTGTTACTGTTAAGTCATACCTAATTGAAGGGAATTAGTTTATTAGAGGACCTATCAACAGAAAAGAAACCCCAAAGTACCTAGCTGTAATGACAAAAGTGTGTTTTCCAGATGAGGTCTGTTTTCAAAATAAGTAAATAAGTAAATTTCAAAATAAGTAAAGAGTTCAGTGTTGCAGGTTGCAAAGCACAATGTGTGTGTGTGTGCCTGCTGGAAATTTAAACTCAAATTCCTTAGTAAACCAAAGTAACTTATTAGAAGTTCATGTGGGAAAACATATATCTTTGACAGTACAATATTTAAAAAATAAATTAGTCTTTTTAAAACCTTCTGCAACTGAACGTTCTTTTGGTTTCTCCATAAAACATTATGCATTTCCTACAAATGTAGCTCCTTGTCATAAGATTACAGTGCAAAATTTTTTTATGGATTTAGGTCTTAGTAAACTAATTTTAAAATTGACTCATGAATCCATAGATGAAGCTCCTAGAAGATGACATCTTTCCCCTCATCCTTCCAGTCTTGGAAATAGGAGTATTGTGAGATAAAAGAATAATTATATAATATGCCATAGCACTTCCTCAACAACAGTTCCTAGAAAAATGACATCAGTGTAATGTGAGCTGGAAGAAGATGGATTAGTGAAAGTTCTCTGAATAATATCCTCTGAACAATATCACATTCCAGCCTACATTTTCTCTTATTTTCACAAAGTCCCAGGATATTGAACAGATATTAGAGAAAGCAGAATTTTTTGAAGTGTGGCTGGGATTATTAATATACTTTTACATTTGTAATCTAGTGCAACTGAAATTCTTGCATTGAAGATGTCAGACACATAGAAAGTGCTTGGATTTTCAGATAAGTCACTATTCAGAGCAACTGCCTATACCATATTTCTGCACTCAGAAATATTTGTGTTTAAGTCTATTACTTGCCTAATGGCTTTCTGTATAAACAGCAATGGAAAGTTAAAAATCTCCCTCTAAAATAATGGAAACCTTTGTCATCCCACTTCAGGATAAAAACTAAAAATATAACTTTTATGAGCAAAGGGATTCCCAGGAAAATTTTGTTTTGGGATAACATAAAGAGAAATTTTTGGCTTGTTTTCTGCCAGAAATTCCTGCCAGTTTTACTGGTGGCAAGTGAAATTGCTGAAAGCCTCACAGGCAGAGATGAAGTACTTCTGTTCCCTAATATTTCACTACCTCTGTGCAATTAATTTTTACTTTTATGACCAGAAAAAGGAAATACTTCAAAATTGCAGGCATAAAACATAATTTCTGTGAATATTTCCCATTGAAAAGTATTCCAACAGAAATTTTCTAAGTAGGTTTAGTCCTGGCATTATAAATATCAGTCAAACACCTTTGATTTTACATTAATTTAATTGGCATAGCATACATTATATACGATAATGACATCTAAATTTATGCTTTCACACTGTAGACTTTGTTTTATATAAAAGATGAAGTAATACAATAAATAACACCATTTCTTGTACTGAGCTTCATACTTACTGAGCTGCATAACCTTCTGTTTACTTAGACAAACATTATTGCCGTTTTACAGATGTGGAAATAAATTCACATGGGTTGCTCAGCTCAGCAAGATCACACACAAATTCTGCAGAAGATGATCCATTAACCTAAGCTTTCTGCATTTTCAGTCTCCTGTGTTATCTGCTACACAGTGTTTCCTCTTTGCTTTGGCATGTTTTACATTGCTTATAATAAACTTCCTGTAGGACATGTAGCATAAGTGTTTTACAGGTTATGCTGAGATGCATCTGAGACTAAGATGACAGAGTCCCCAGTGGCATCCTGTAAAAACTATATAACATAATGAATTAAAGTTATGAGCAACTGTGGTCTTCTATGTAAATCTATATGTATTTTGTATTACACTTGGACACATTTACTGCTAATAAGTTGTTCTATACTATCTAATGCTTCTACTTAGGAAATAATTATGTATGTTTATGCAGATTTATTTTTTCCAATAATTTATTTTTTAAATAAATTATTTATTATTTTGGAAAACTAGTTGTTTGCTATGGACAGATGGAGTTGACTGGTGAACCTTGGCAGTTGTGAATGCCAAAAGCTAATGTTGACTCAGAATGTTTAATTACTTTTAATTAAATTCTGAACACAGAATTAATCAGTTTCTTGATTTGATTTACTTCGTATTAACTGAGTACCCTGTAGAGCTCTGTTTCCAAGGCAAAGCAAAATGAAAGTTATAAAACTGTTAGTAGATATTTTCTAAACTGAAAGAGCTAGGAAAGGTAGCACTTCAGAAGAGCAGGCAGGAGGTAAGAAGATGAAAAACGAATCAAGAAGCAGGCCAAAAATATGGTTTTTAAGTGACTTCTTCCCTCTCACAACACTAGCCTTTTCATCAGCTAAGAAAGAAAACAAGTCAATAATAATTACCTCTTCAACATCAAGTTGATGTTTCGTGTCTCTTTTTGCTACTCCGTACTCACACTGGCAAGCATATACTTGCTAGAGTAGTTTCACTGATTTCAGTGAGATTTACACAGGAAAATTTGCTTGTTGAATGGTGGGACAATTTTAGCCAAATCAAACTTCACTTAAGGTGAGTAAAGAGAACTATCTCAGACAGGGAGGGAATCCGTCCACCCCTGCTGTCTACCTTATTCACATTAAGCAATTCTAGTAACATCAGTGTGATCATGAGCGGACGAAGGGACAACTCAGAACAAAACCAGACAGCAGTCTGTGTTGTTGGTCCTGACTTGCAACATAGAGGGAAAATGCTGCATGAAGGCAGAATGAAACCATCTCATCTAAGACACAGTGCCTTATGCAAATAGGAAGAGCTTTCTGGACCTTCTGAAATACCCCAGGACCACTAAACATCCTTATTCTTCCATCTTCCATATTCTTTCATCAAACAATCAGGCAGCTTCATCAAGCAGCATTAAGAACTGATTACACCTGCCTGGTCTGTACTCTTTGTATCATGTCACCTGCTGGTGACTGCCAGTAGGGACCTCTGGGATTACCATTGCAGAAGACCTGCAGGCAGGTAACAGAAGAATTGAGCAAGAATCTAAGAGTGTAAAAGAAGAACATTTTTTTCTTTTTTTTTTTTTCAAAGTGAAAAGTGTCACTTGTTGGCCTTAATAGGCATTTCAATAATGTTTTCCACAGCAACAGAGCAGGAAGTTCAAAGGAAATTAATTGCAAAATTAAAGCAGAGAAGCATGTTTATTTTTATCACTGTGTACACTGTGGTGGATTTGGATAATACTGAGAATTCTTTTATTTTTTGCTTACAGTTCTTACAGCTTATACCAGACTGTATGTATTATGCCTGAAGCAGGGATTTTTTTTAGCTGCTGCAGTGACTTTAGAAGTCACAGGACTGTGTCCTGCACTCATATTTTTCCAAAATCTCTTACAATTGATAGGTTTCTTCCTCAAGATAGTTATCTTCTATCTGTATTTTGTAGCATGAAGCAAAAGTGGGACCTGTACACTGCTGAAAGCTCAGCAAGAATGCTTAACTCTGTGAGTGACGTTACTCACTTCACAAACTCAATTGTTTAAACACAGTGGGTGTATTGGATAGGGATTTTATTTTGCTGCTGCATCACCAACCACCATTACAACTATGTCACTGCAATTTTTCACACTTCTGGTTTAGAACAAAGCACAGCCAGGGTTTAAATGTAAGTTTTTAAAGCCTCAGAAAGCCCCAAGAAAGCTAATCATCAGAGCGACTAGCATCTGTCCTGCTCCTACAAGCTTTGCAGATGCTACAGCAGCAAAAGAGCACAATTAAAGATGATACTTTTGAAAATCCATTACTAATAGCATTTAGGCACTCTTCTGGCAAGACACAAACACTGAATGAGTAGTATTATGCCTGCCAAAGCTATAGGATCTTCAGGATCTTAATGTGTTACAAGCCAATTAATTCATGCTTATCCCATATTACCATTGCTTGACTTTTACTCATCTACTCTCTTGTATCTAGCCTATATCCAACTGGTTAGTTGAAAGCCACTCCCTCTTATTTAGGATAATCTTGTGACTGGACTGAAGGCTAAGTCATGCATCCATGAATGATACTTTCACATGGGATCATTGTTGAGTAAAGCTCAGAGTATCCTCTCTTGTTTTTCCAGGGAAAAAACCCCCTACATTTACACCTAGGTTTAGCCAGCACACTCAGAGCTCTGCCTCTCCTATTAGGGTATGTTGTGATGCCATATGAGTGACATTAAGTAGATAAAATGGCAAGGATTCATCTCTTAATCAACTAAAAGAGCAGATGAGTTTTGTTGTCAGGCCAAATTCAGACTGCTTACAAGGAAAATTAGAGACAAAGGATGTTAAGTCCTCAACAACAGTATAAAACATCTTCATAACAGCAGTACAGAAATACTGCTAAAGAAACTCTTCTACACATTTGTGTTGATTTTCTTGTCTGTCCAAGCCTATATTATGCCCAGAAATTCACAAGTTTCTCAGCCTGCTTACAGGTGAAAATTCAGATTCATGAAGTTATTACCGAATGACACAGAGTACTATGTTCTACTATGTTCAAACAAAAAGATTTTGCAATCTGTTTGGTTTTAAGGGAACACAAAAGCATACCATCAGACACATTAAAAAGCAATACTTCTCTTCTTTGAGCTGTAATGTTCTGACTTAAAGCTGAGTTATAGAATTTATATGAGCACTTCTTCAGCTATTGAAGTCAAAGTAAGCTTGTTTTAACTTCTGAAGATGGAAGTAAACACTTTTTTCCTGTTATGAAGGGCATAACAGTAAATGGCTTTTTTTTTTTCTGTATCCTTTGCTGTCCTATTAAACCAAAATCTGCAAACCCTAACAATTATTTCTTTTCACATCCATATCCCCTCTCCCAAAACTGACATACAACTAGAGCAGAAAAGTGATTGTATATTGTAATTTACAATTATTTGCTTATAAATTTCTCCCAGTGAAAAAATGAGAGCAAAATCATGTCTAACACAAGTTTTCTAAAGTGGATTTTAACATTTCTTAAATGATCAAATATACATGACAACTATGATGTTCACACAATTACTTAGAGAAAGGGAGTCAACTGCACTTATTGACCCAGAGCCAGAATATTTTTCATTCCTGGGTTTACCCAGAAATGACCTATTCTAACTGATCTATTGCAATATGCTTTAGGTTAATGCCCCTGAATGCTTTAGTCTGTTTACAGTGGGAGTAATATGCAGTTGTATATTTTTTAAAAAGTGTTTTCTTGCACAATAAGACTATTTAAGATCTACACATAGTAAATATAAATGTATTGCTTTCACATCAGCTTCCAAGTAAATTGAGTGTCTTGCTGAACACCTTAGATGGTAAGAAATTAAACTGATTTATGTGGATCGGAAATTAAAACATACAGGGAGATAGTCACTATGGATAGATTGAGAGAGAGAGGAAAAAAAAAGCGTGTATATATACACACACACATATATATACACACCTTGGGCCTTAATTATCTGTATGTATAGATACATAGATATATATAGACATAGATCAGGATATAAGATTACTAAAAATACCATGATCTTCCTCAAACAAATCTTTTAAAGGACTACATATTGTAAAAGAAAAACATTATGTTATGTTTTTGTGAAAAAAAAATGTATTTCCAATATATCCAGGTAAATTACACTGATAGTTAGATAACTATATATTTATGTATATAAATGCATATTTTGAAATGTAAACTAATTTTGAACTTATTTCACTTATTTATATGTCAGGAGTCAATGTCTAAAAAAGTAAAAGCATTTTTTCTGAAACAGAAGCAAATGAAATATCATGCTGTAATATCACTTGAAATTGCAAAAGTAATTGAAAATATTTTATTGCCCAGGGACTTGATCAAGATAAAAGCTACAGTCTAACAATGGCTGATTTCCCTTATTAGTGTCTAATAAATTGTTCATAATATTTTTTTTATATTTTACAGCACCATACTGTTTGGGACATCCAGATGCAAAAGTTAATCTGGGAGTAATTCTCCAATCTCAGCTATTCAAGAGTGAAAACTTAGTGGCATGTTATTAGGGGTTTCTTTGCATGGAGTATTCAAACTTTACGGTTTGCTGTCAACACACCTGTATGACTTTAACGAGTAATTCCCCTGAAGTCTGTAGATCAGATACTGATCTTAAAATACAGGTGTCATTTAGAAGAAGATCTTCATTCTGATAATTAGGAGATAGAATTTTTCTAGGTACTGTATCCAGAACAGAACTGCTAAGTAGCCATTTCACCCTAAAGCAGAAAGTTCTCAGCTGGATAATAGAATAATATAAAGGTAAAAACTTACAGTATTTGTTCTCAAAAATGTATCAGTAAGGATTAGTAGTGGAAAAAAAAAAGAATTAAGCTAACAGTTTGGACACAAGAATAAGTAGTGTAAAAATTAGTCAATTAAATATAAAGTATGTAAGCTGTAGGGGTAGTTTCTCTTTGTTGAATGAATCATGTTCTGGAATATGGTTCCAATAGGAGAAATAAGAATAGTCATGATTGGTTTAAAGATAGAGTTTGATCAGTTCAGATAAAGCACTATATGGTATAATAGTCTGATATAGATTCAGAAGAGAGATGTATAAAATAAGCCATAAATAAAACCTCACCTGGTGACTAGTATTCTTTCCACAAGGAATTTCAGTATTAGAGCACCTCAAAGAGTGAGGCAGGTATTGCCATACCAAAATTACTTTAAGATAGAAAATATTGACAAAGTGGTAGAAATGACAAAAGGTATAAAAATTGGATATATTTGTTTCTTTATGAAAACATAGAATCATAGAATCGTTTAGGTTGGAAAAGACCTTTAAGATCATCCAGTCCAACCATTAACCTAACACTACCAAGTCCACCACTAAACCAATTAAGGGTAGAGTAGCAATTTTGTGTTTCCTGGCTTGGTGGCTGGATTATTTTTTAATGGAAGTAAAAACTAGGAATTATTAAGGTTGGAAAAAACCTCAAAGATCATCAGGCCAATCATCAACCCAACACCACCATGCCCACTAAACCATGTGTGAAGTTAAATTTATATGTGTATTTGTTATGCATGCTTTCTTTTTCTCTTTCTGCTTCTTCTTGTCTCTCTTTTCTGCATCTCACTATTCATGTTTGTATTAATGTATTCCCCCAATTACAGTTGTTAAAACTGCCACTGCACATAGTCCATGTGTTACAGAAAGCTTGTAATTTTCAAGCAAAGAACAGATATTAAAAAGATTATAAGTTCAAGGGGAAAATACACACTAAAAATAGTCTTCCTGGTAAAAACATAAGGTGACTAATTTCATACTAAATGATGGTTATTATATGCCTCTGCATTTGATTGATCAATGATTGTTAGGGCTCTGCTCTGATTGCGGTCATGCTGCAGAAGCCCCAGAGTGCCCTCAGCAGAATCATCAAGAACAAATAAAGCAGTTTTCTTTTTTCCACTTAATAAAAGATCCATCTTTGATTTGAATTAATCAAATCAAACTCTCCATGATAATCAAAAGGTCTTTCTCCTGCAGGCTGTGAAACTTGTAATTGATCCAGTCTGGACATGAATTTCAAAGAAAACTGCACCTACATTTACTATGCAAATGAGTTACACTGAAAAATGTGACAGTCCCACAGGACAGAGACCTTTACTCACAGGTATTTTAGACACAGAAATACTTCATTCCTTGAATCACCTATGTTATCTGAATTGTGCAAGGAATATTTGACATAGAAATGCTGAAAGCTTAAAGAATACGAAAAAAAACCCCAAAACATTAGAAACATTGTGTTATCTATATTTCTTTCTAAGCCAGACATCAAAGAAATATTTTTATCCCAAACACTACTCTGAGAGTTTCAGTGATTTTCCTTTAACAGAAGTTAGAAAAAAACTATTGAGCAGAAATGTGAGCAGAACTTCCTAATTCATGAAAGACTTGGTACTACACATATACTCCTGAGACTTCCAAACGGAAAAGAGTGGGATGACTCTCAGACATTTAGAATAAGCACCAGTTAATATAACAGAATGGATGTAAAATCATAAAACAAAAAAGAGCTGGAGGGGACCCTGAGAAGTTATCTGCTCAAAGGCAGGATTGACAATACCTAAACCATTTTTGACAGGGGTTTGTCCAGCCTCCAATGATTTAGACTCTAAATTTCCCTAGACAATATATTCTGGGGCTCTTCACTCCTTTCATGACTAATTTTTTTGTAGTGCCAACCTAAATATCCCTTAACACACCTTAATCTTGTTGCATTTCATTTATAACATTTGAGTTGTCTTACAGGAATTCCAAGGGTTGGCCTCAAGAATATCTGATAACCACTAAATCTTTGCATATGTTGTATGGTCTAGATTTTTTCTGTCATAGTCAATACATATGAAACTACTATGATAACAAAGTCCTGGCTTTGTTATCCTACTCTTACCTAAACACAATTCTTCTGACCTAATGGTAGTTACTCCAGAGTTGTTGCATTAGATTTCCTGACAAGAGAAAAGGAGGGCCTTTGTATATTTGAAAAAATCACTTTACCAGTCCCAATAGTCTTGAAGATTGTGGGGAGATATTAATGCGAAAAGTGAAATTGGGTCAAAGGCCAGTTTCCATGGTATGGAGTCAGTGTTAAACCTAGAAAGTACATTTACTTTTTATTAATGTATTAGGAGCAGTTTGTGTCTCAATAAACTCAGAGGATACAGTATAAGATTCTTCTGACCAAGCAAAATTCCTTAGGGTCTTCTGAAGGAGATGATGGCTACAATATACTGCTTTTTGAGTGTAAGCCCGAACCCAAAATCACCTCTGTGGGCTCAAGTTTCTTCTCATTTATACTGCTTGAAAGACTTAGAAAATTACAGCCTATACTACTTTTCTTGCTTAGCTTCAAGCAGAACCCTGATGTGGACAGACAGGACTTGCAGCACTGTCCCAGACTGCTGACCTGCACCTCAGCTGCACTCCCCGTACCATTTTGTGGTCAAAATTTGATCAACAAGTCAGCTGAGAAGTCATTTCTAGAAATGCTCAAACTTTGTACACCATAAGGACAGCTAGAATTTGTCACTATCTTGAGCTTGGGTTATGCATCCTCTAACTTGTTATTTGTAGAATATGAAGCCCTTCAGTTTCTCAACTCTCCTCAAAAGCTTGTACAGACAAAGTTTGAGACTTTAAAAGACTACCATTGTAAAGCTTCTGCAATATTTTGAAATGGTGGATGATGCGAGTAGCCTATTGGCACATATAAGTTGTAAGGGATAGGGTTCTCCTAAAAACTTTCTCTCAAATCTTTAGCAACAGCCACAGAATCCATTATTTCCCTCAGGGTGTGATTCATGTTTCTGTCAGGCATCAGAAGGAGGCAAATTCACTGTTTATAATTGAAGTGCTTGCTAATCTTATTTATAGAGGGAACTGAGAATTTTTCTACAGTGTTTTTACACTAGAAAACTAATTTGTTCAAAATAATAATAAGAAAAAAACCAGAAATGTTCACATTTTAATGAAATTTTTATTGGCCAAATATCCTAATAGCCAGGGATTTAGGAAACAGATTTAAGACAACTCTTCCCGGCACAGGATTCTTCCTGATACAGGACACAGTATGAGTTTACTACTTGACAATGGAAAATGTTACCTGCAGTATGGGGTGGTCAAGGTTCAAGTTCTAGGTTAAAATCAAGCAATTTAAGGTAGGGCCTGTTCTCTATTGCACAAAATCTCTTTCATTTTATTAGGTTGCTTTCTGAAAAAAACTGTCTTTCCACATTGGAATTAAACCACATGCTTAAAATATAGATCTTGTGTGTGTTCCTTTGTAAAGCTAATTATGACTTTCAACCAGTCCTTTTCATTTAAGTAGTGCATTAATTCTATGCTGTAACTTGAAATACTCCCTAACTGTAAGTTGAAATGCTCTATCTGAGGGAAAGAAAGTACCAAAGATGGAAGAGTTAATTCCTTCTTTGATTCATTCAGTCTTCCATGTAGGACCAAGCAGGGAAGATGAAGACTTTCTAAATTGTCCAGTGATTTATATCTACATGTTTTTTAGCTACCTCACTTTCTGCAGACAACTTCTCCACCTTGACACAGAATCTTCAATTGCTTTTTTGTAAGTCAGCTTTTCATAAAAAAAATAGAAGACACCGTTTTGCACATCTTCACAAGCCAAACCAAACCCCCAAAGAGCTCCCCTGTCTTATGAAGGTAGAAGTAAGAAGACAACTAAAGTTAAAGAAGCCAGAAACTGATTGTGGTTAAATACTTCAGAAATCTGTAAAGAGATTTTCTCGGAAGTCTGAAATTTTCCCCTCTTTTTCCCCTCTGTCTCTGGCAAACATGGTGAATGTTTAATGAAATGTACTGCACATGAATTGCTAAATAAAATTTAATTCACATCTTCCTTTGAGATAACTTGGAGATTCCTCAGTTCTACAAACACTGTTGCCTGCTGATTCCAACAACTCTGAATAATGTATTAAAGGTCTATCAAATGAAACAGGATGAATGTTCACACCAGAGATAAAAAGATTTTTATTTAAAATGTGTACATTAAAAGATACTTTTTTCAATCTGCTTCATAGGCTGAGAAAGATAAAGGAAAAAAAGGTATTAATAGAGCTTCAGATTTTCAGAGCTTTCACTGAAGAAATCTCCAGCTAAAATGAAAGCTACTCTCAGTAAGTACCTGCTGTGCAAATAATGTTCAACGGGATTAAGGAATTGAAGTTGAAAAGCGTGTAGAAAGTGCCTAATCACAGAAATCTATGTGTGCTCAGATTGTTCTTCCCCATATTTTCAAAGTCTTTCAGAACAGAAATGAGAACAAAATATGAAAATGGCAGACCTTTTCCTCTTAGATTCCTTACCTGAATGGGACTTCTTTATACATTGTGTATAAAGAAATATTTCCCAGGAGGTGTCCAGGATCATTTGTACAAACTAGAACTGTTTTGCAATATTGACACATTTCTGATGTTTATGAAAATGAAATGAGTTCAGGAAAGCATACATCCTGCACAAAGTCCTTAAGGCCCACAGAAACATCATTATTCAATTTTGCTGAAGATATTCCCCACAAAGACACTCTTACAGCAGGCAGTCCCTTCTGGCAATTTGAAATCACTCTGTGAATAAGAGATCGATCTTGCCTTCACAGATTGTGCTATTGTGCCATTACTGCTTTATCCCTTATCACAGAAAGCTGTTTTTCATCACCTGTGAGAATTTTGGTATGATGGATATGGAAGTACTGACAAAAATCCTTTTTGTGGAAATATGAATAGCTAGATTTAATAGTGACACAAGCTAAACTGAATTCTGTCTTGGTATATCTACAAGTATTATGAAACCCACATTTAGTTGTATATATTCTTTTGTAAGATCCCCAACCTTAGTGCTGTAACTACATTGCGAATTAATTCCAAGTAATATTGCTTGAAAAAAAGTATGTTTTATCAAATATAGCTCAAAGGTGGGATATTTTTTTTTTATATGAACCATAAGTACACTCAGTAATTGACTCCTGAATCTACCTAAGGTTAACCTAAACACTAAAAGCTTAATTTAAAACCATTGTTCTTAGCAATAAGTCAACTCTTATTAACTAAAAGTGGCTTCGCTTCAGGCCTGATGTAAATAAAATATAACTAATTGGAGATCTGAGCAGAAACTGAAGTCATATAAAGGGCAGCTTCCCAGTTCTTTTAATTTGATGTGACATAAGTCCATGTACAGCATAGCAGCAGGGAATCACAAGCAAAAGAGTAATAGAACTCAGAAATTATAGAAATTTGAACTTGAGTCACAGATAATTTGGGATTAAAATGCCAATGGAAATCAATTTGTAATTCTTTTATTATTATTATTTGATTGTTGTTGTGTATTTGCACAGTGAGAGAATATATCATAAAATGCTATTCACAGTCTTGGTGAGGGTTGTTGAAGATTTTTTAATAATATATATGAAATTTTATTTTCTTCTAACACATATATAGCTTTAAACTTGCAACAGATTCCTTCTATGCATGCATACACTCTGAGAATTCTTTTTACAATCATACATTCTATCTTTAGTAAATTAATAAAGAACAAATTTTCATATCATAATATGTAGTCATTAATGAAATCACTTCAGGGAGGTAAAGAGTTGTAAAAAGAGATTGGAAATAGGTGAATGAAATGTAAGTTGAATTGCCTGAAGAATGCACCTAAGAAAGAGAGTTTCACTGGGCATCTTTTTCTTTTTCTTGATAGTGTGAAATAGCTTTGCCAGAACTCTTGCCATTTCAGCCTAAGAGGAAAAGTACTCTTGAAAAGATTATTCCTGAAAAAAATCTGCAGCTTTCAGAGCAGCAGGCATTTAGAGTTACAATTTGAGTCATAAATCATATTGTTTAAACAAAAACTAGTCAGTATTGTAATCTGTTCATTGTCAGTTTCTGCCCATGCAGGTAAAACACAGCCATGCAAACATCTGATGTAACTCAGGAGTAGAAATCTTTAACACAGAAAAGAACACCTAAACAACTACAGGCACTAAAGGTGTAAAAATAACTTAAAACAGTAATTGAAAAGTGAGGAGATCTCGCCTGTGAAAATGATAATTGATGAACTTTTTGCTACATAACATTTTCTTTATTTTTGTTGAGCCACTGGCTTTTTATAATGCATTTGCATAAAAAAACAGAATAGAATTTTCTGGGCAAAGTTCCTGAGCACTCTTATTTTCTGCGGACAGGTAACAATTTCAGGATATGCTCAGCTCCTGACATAATCAAAAATACTAGATTATGACATGCAGTAGAAAACAGCCAATTCTGAACTCTGACTAATAGCTTTGGAGTTATAAACAGGTTTACTACATCATTTACAGTACCTGAAACTGATAACATGTCTCCACTGTAGGCACTATGTCTTAAAAATTCTTAGAATTTTACACAATGAAGTGAAGGAAAAGTGTGAGAAGCAAGGAGCGGCAGAAAGAAACCATTGTGTATTGACCATAACATCCCCCCACCAATCCCCTGAACCTCACAGGGGGATGAGGAATCTAGAGTGAAGGATTGAAATTGAGTCTAGGAAAGAGGGGAGGAAAGGTGTTCTAATATCTGTCTCAATTTTTTCACTACCCAAACCTATTTTAATTTGCAATAAATTAAAGTTGATTTTCCCCAAGTTGAGTCTGTTTTGCCTATGATAGCAATTGGTGACCAATCTCACTGTCTTTATCTCAGCTTGTGAGCTTTTTCATCCCATTGTTTCCCCCTGTCCCACTACAGAGTGGGAGTGAATGAGCATCTGGGTCAGTGTTTGGCTGTTTGCCAAGGCTAGGCCACTGCAGAAAGCAAAATTCATATGTGCTATGACCATACTGAATTCTTTACAGGTCACCGAGAATTTGTGGAAAGACATTTTTTATCTATCCACTCCAGAGTTGATTCTTCTTCCACCATTGCATAGAAATCCAAATTTGTCAAAGAGAAAGCAGTCCTCACTCTTCTTCAGACATCAGGGATAACACAGACCTCTCCACTTAGTGATGAAGGGAGATAAAATAATTTATAATAGTCAAATAAGAAAATGAATTGCAGAAAGTTTTCTTTAAAGTGTGTGATTATTAAAGATAAAGCAATTATTTTAATAGCAGGTTTAAATAGTGTAATATTCTTCATGGTCTAGAATGAAGAATCTGAAACCTGAAGACTGGCTGGTACAGAAGACCCAGTAGCACCAATACAAAACAGTTTGCAAGATGAAGGCATTCTTTATGATTCTTTATTATTCAGGCATGTATCTGATTTTTCAACAATGGTTTAGATTCTATAAATTTTTTTCTGAAAATTTAAATAAACTTTGGGAGTGTTGCTATTCAAACTGTATTGAATTTTGAATAGTGCCAATTTTGCACTATTAAGAATGCTAGATGAGAAAAGCTGGACTAAGCCCTGCAGATACATTCTACAGTGTTTGCTGAACAGTTTAGATTTACTGTGTAAGTTAGCAATAGATACATCACAGCACACAAGGGACACTTTAAAGAATCATTATTATGGCTGTTTATTGGTGTGGTTTTTTTGTGATGTAATGTACTGCACAGTACAGTAATTGCTTTCAAAAGAACAATAAGTATCACCCCCCAGTGAGGGTGTTTTATGGGAAAATATGTTGTTTAAAATTAACAGGCAGTGATACATTTTTCCTCTAGGTTCACTTAGCCTTTTTAGTTTTATCTCATTTTATACTTTTTATGATTGAAGAAATCTTTTGTATTAACTTTGCTACTTGAACAGGGACAAGTCATAAACTCAGGTAGATTTATTGCTTCTTTCTCTATTACTTTTATCTGGTTTTTGTTGCAGTGAATAGCAAATATACACAAATATCTTGTTACCATACTTCCAAGAGGTGCAAGTACATAAAACGGAACTCTTATCATATAATGAAATAAATATGGTGCAATTTAAAAAGCATTTAAGCATTTCAGGAGGAAACACTAGTTTAAGATGTAGTGCTTCTATCCAACGACCATGTAAGCGGTTTATGGAGAGCTTAAGCAATACCAGTTCCTCATAACCAATAGCATACAGGGGAAAAGAATGACTTGCACGATAGTCTGTTGATTTTAACTTCCCAACCCAAAATACCATGTGCCAGCTGGATCAGTTTGGAACAAGGTTAAGCTTGAAGTCATCCACAGCAGTTGTCCTTTAACTGCCTTGTCAAGACAACCTCAGAGTATGGTTAGTGCCTAAAATTATTTATTTACTAACGTGTGTCATTATTTGAACTAAAGTAAAAAGCTTAACATACCATACCATAAAATAAAATAGAAAACCTTAACAATACAAGATCTTTTCTAACAGTATTATCAACACAATTATTTGACAAAAACTAGATTGCTATTGTGCAGAAGGACGATATGCCAGCCAGTTTGAGTGTTGTTTAGTATTATACTAAAATGCCTAATGTTATGATGAGTATTACCTAATGGAACTGTACATGGTATTACTTACATAACGATCTTCCACCACTGTTTACCAGCTGTAAATTCAGCTCCTTAATTCCTTCCTATCTGTCAGAGGACACTTCCTACATAAAGACTCAACTAACTATGAAACAGTTCCAATCTTTAATTTCTTAGCAGGCCACATTAAGCTATTTACAGCAATGTTTCATCTGAAGACTGTGTATCTGACAACTATGTTGTGAAAGAGTAAAGAAAATAATTGAAAAACAACCCCTCTTTTAAACAAGCTTGTCAACAAGATTATGGATCATTATATGTGGTCACTTCAAGAACAATTGCTAAATGTGTTTGATATTGAAAATATGGAATCTCATTCAGAGATTAAAGAATTATATTCCTAACTTTGGAATATTTGACAATTTCATAGATCTTAGAATTCAGATTTTGCTTGGTTTTACTAGTTGATTTCTTTCCTCATTATTCGGAAATCATTATTACTGAAATTTAAGGACTTTTAAATGTAGATATTCCTATTTTTATTTTCCTCACTCATTAGCTTTTGTAACTATTTAAGGAAAATAAAAGGGATTCAAATTCAAAAGATAATAAATGTTAAATTATGGATGAGCAATGTGTCTCTTCAGCAGCCAACAAGCCAGAAAGCAACAGGAAAATTAGAAGCAGGAATGACAGAGGAAAAGCAGAGATGACGGGAGTTAGTAAGATTTTTTTTTTTTTTTTTTAGTGAATATTATTAAAACTGAACATTATTGAAAAACTAAGTAGAATTTTAAAATAACCAGTTCCACTTTGGAAGAAAAGAGAAAGACATCAAAGAAAAAGAAAATAAAATTATAGGAAAAGCTAGATCAGTGTTGTTTGCCATCCTGTATCTAAGTTTCCATATACCCAGCTGGCAGGTGGGATTTGAGAGAACACAAGGGTCAAAGCAAGAAAGACCTGAAAGTCAAAAACTGTCTGAAGAGGAAAAAAATAGGCCCTACAGGTATTTCACCTCATAATACTTTCAATTAAAAATTATTCACAAAAACTCTAAAAAGCATAAAGGTCTAGGAGAAAATGGAAATATTATTTTTCAGATCATCGGTTCTAATGCTTGATGTAACACACAAGTTTTCTCTTTGAAGGAAAACATGCCACTTCAGGTACTGAGATCAACATCTTTGGAAACTGCCTGGAAGAAGTAGAAACATATTTTATTTTTCCTTGAGAGACAGCTATCTGAAGAGGATTGTGGTCACCATGCCATTTTATAGAAACATATTTATCCTTCATACACACAAATATATGCTTCAATAGACAATAACTCTAACATACAGTAGGCTAGAATACCCCCAGGAAACAGTTTAAAGATTTACTAGTAACTTTAGTTTCTTAGTTTGCTTAAAAAAATATTAGGCAAACTTAAATCCAAACATATAGTAAAAAAACAACAGTTCAGGATGCATAGAAGAAAAAAAAATTCATACACCTTTGCCAGCAAATGTTGTGGCAGAATTTACATTTAAAGCTGAAACTTGGGCTCTTGTTTGTTTTTCTAGAGTTTTCCATAAGTATTTTTAACTTTTTTGTCCTGAATGGTTTTAGAAAGTACTTTAAGACACTGTGACAGCTACAGAGAAAAGTCTAAACATTCATTAGATTGATTGCTTCATTAAGTACTGTGGTTGAAGTCATTGGTTCAGAAGCAGAACTATGAAGTAATGAAATAGGCCCAGACTCTTCCATTTTTTAAAATTACTTTTGCAGGGTTCCCCAAATCTTTTTATTTCTCTCACCCAAGTGAAAGTTCTTGCAGTGAATAAGTTTAAGACTATTATGGTACATCCATTTAATTTAAAGGATTTTTCTGAACTGTCTTAAAGAAATCAGGAATTTAAGAGCTATTTTTTTCTGTTTAGCTTAAGCCATTTCCCCAATACATTTAAGTCAAAATAAAATTATGTAGGTAGCAGTGAAAGTGTCATCATCTATTTTTTAGGCTTTAAGTAAGCATAGAATTTGTACTTTAAATTTGATTGTTAACTCTCACTAAAAATAAGAGGATAAGTATCACTGCAAATCTTTAACATCTGTTCATTTAACAGTAATATAGAATTATTTCATTTTACTATATATAGGCTGAAAAATTGATAAATCTATTACAGAATACATCTTGATTCTGTATGCTTAATAATCCTAATGTGGAAGTATTTGAATATATATGTTATCTAATACAAATAAATCTTATTTATACATGACTAGTTCAATAAAGACACCTCATAAGAAACAGAACTCTTGTCTCTAAACCTAGAGATCTCTAAACCCAGAAGCTGATATGATCAAGCAGAAATATTTCCCATAATGTTGCTGATAGCTATGACTGATGTTTCATAACAAAATAAATACACCACCTTGCTCTATTTATGCATGTCATCTTGTGCAATATAATCTGCTTGGGCATAAAGTACCAGGGCATAAAGCAACCTGTCATAAATATCAAAATGTATTCCCTCAGACTGAAGCATTCTATAAAATGTTCTTAGACAATATACAATCCAAACTATCAGATATGTTCATGGTTTGAGCATCTGCCAAAAGCAAGTATTTTAAAGTATTCAGAGACACTTCAGATCTGAGGATAATTCAACACCTACTTTACACTCTTAACCACCCCACAATCTGCCATCCTCTTGCCACTCATTTTGAAAGAATTATTTACTTGGATTGTATTTATCCACTCAAATATGTAGCTTAGCTGCAAATACTGCTGTCATAATCTGAACCTTATGACTTCTTCAAGTAAAAATTAAATTTCTATTACAACATTAAGAATAGTTCTTTGAAAATACAAATAATTTTACTGGTGATACTCTAGCACTTCCCGCTTATCTCCTAGCTTGCAATTGGAATAAACTGACTCTAAGCACAAAAAAAGATTCCTGATACTAATTTACTTATTGACAAATGAACTCTTCCTTAATTTTTCTCTTGTAATATTATGCAAACTTGTAATAAATCACATAATCTTTTTTCTGTGGAGTTTCTTCTCTTCCCACCCCACCCCCCCTTTGTAGAACCAACACTATGTATTGGTGCCAGGGAAGGCACAGTGGGTGGACTAACATATTCTTAAATAAGTAATAGAGAAAATACATTTAAATATAAAATACTGTCACATAGTAAAGTTATGTATTGTACTGTGCAGCAGGAACATATACATTGTGAATACCAGTGGCTAAAGCAGATAAAATACTAAATCTGTCCATAAGTTCTCATACTAGAAGTAAATTTTTATTTTGAGATAACTTGAAGCTTGATAAAAGCAATCACATCTTTCAATCATTTTTACCAAATGACAAATGAGGAAGGATGATGGAAGAAGTGTGCATAGCAAGGCTTTTCATAGAAAAGTTGCTTCAAAATAACTATATATTTAGATTAAAACAGTATGAATGAAGGATACAGAATAAGTGTACAACACTCTCTGGTGCGAGTTGTAGGGTGGTTTCTCTGCTTTCAGTCCTTGTAGAATTGCTACTTTCTGCTGTTTCCAGAGATATACAAGCTGCTCTCGAAGAATCTCCAGATCACACTGTGCAAGAATATCCGTTATATCATCAGCAATCAAAACACATTTGAACCGTATCATCTACATATCAGCTACATGGGTGTGAAGTGCCAATGCAGTAACTTCAATTTTTTTTCTCAAAAAAAGTGAATCATGTACACGCAAAGAGAAGCAGAGTGGTTCCCATACCGTGAAATCCTCACACCCCAGAAGGCACTCAAGAGCAAGCAGGTTTCCATGCTGAAATGAGAGGGTTAGGACTAGACCAAGCAAAGGGAAGATGAGGATTATTCATTCTAGCAGTATCATGAATGTGTGGAAATTAAATGTCTAGCATGACTTGCCCTTCAAACCTGTGCCTAGATGTTGTGTTGAAGGCATTTGAAGATAGATTAAATTAAATAGGTAGACTAATACCTGCTTCTAGATATGCCCAGAACTATCTATGTCTCTAGAGGGAAGAGCAGCTAATGCCTACAACTAATAATGACAACTTCTGCTTAAAGGAATTTGAGATCCCATATCCAAATAATAATAAATGAAAAATTGAATCAATGAATGAAATAGATTGGAAGCATGGCAGTTTTAAAACAAGTTAAAATACAGACTGATAGGAAAAATATTAGACATTTTAATTTAAAAACTATTGAAACAAGTTTATTTTATCTCATTTTTTATTTTGCTCAGAAATTTTTAAAATTATATGAAATGTTAAATGAATTAATTATATTATGGTTGTATAAACAGCCAATATTGTTTATCAAAACTTCATTAATTTAAAAGGAATATATATTTCCAGAAATAAAAATATGCAAAGGAGGGTTAGGTTTCATCTCTCCTAACTTACACCTTTGAAACACTATATGGCTCAAATTCTAGTCAAGTTTCCCATGACAGTTAGTAGAAAGAGAAATAGGCACCGGAACTGCCTAAATAAGCAGCTGTCTGAAAGGATTTTCCTCTCCCAAACAGGCTGTCAACAGAACCTACATGGCAAGTTAAACCTAAATATCTAACATATAGAAATACCAAGTAAGGGTGAATATACCTTGCTACAGAAGACACAAGGAAGAAAAATAAAGCATTTATATTAGTGATAAAGTGGAATAATGAAAAACAACACTATGCTGTGCTGATTCAGGCTGGGATAGAGTTAATTTTCTTCATAGTAGCTAGTATGGGGCTATGTTTTGGATTTGTGCTGAAAACAGGGTTGATAATACAGGGATGGTTTTGTTACTGCTGAGCAGTGCTTACACAGAGTCAAGGCCTTTTCTGCTTCTCACCCCACCCCACCAGCGAGCGGGCTGGGGGTGCACAAGAAGCTGGGAGGGGACACAGCTGGGACAGCTGACCCAAAATGACCACAGGGATATCCCATACCATATGACAGCATGCTCAGCATATAATGCTCGGGAAGAAGAAGGAAGAGGGGATGATATTTGGAGTGATGGCATTTGTCTTCCCAAGTAACTGTTACACGTGATGGAGCCCTGCTTTCCTGGAGATGGCTGAACACCTGTCTGCCAATGGAAAGTAGTGAAAGAATTCCTTGTTTTGCTTTGCTTGCATGTGTGGCTTTTGCTTTGCCTATTAAACTGTCTTATCTCAACCCACGAGTTTTCTCACTTTTACTCTTCCGATTCTCTCTCCCATCCAACCGGGGAGGCCTGAACAAGTGGCTGTGTGGTGCTTAGTTGCTGGCTGGGATTAAATTATCTTTTATAACTTCCTGAGACAGGCTGACTTCATTAAAGCACATAGAGGGCTTCTTAGAAGATCTAATTCTTTCTGTAGCCCCAGCTTCTATCCCAAATTAGTGACTTTCCTCCTTCAGAAATAATGATTTGCAGCAGTTATCAGGAAAAAAAGCATGTATCTCAAATATGATTTACCTAAAATAACACATTCTGGACTATATTTACATCCTTCTTTCCTTAACTTGTTGTTTACATATTTGACATAAGAACACCAGATCATAACAAATTTCCTGTGCTGGTGGGGAGGGGGAAGAAAGAAGAAAGTCACAACTTTTTTTAAGGATACAATTCAAAATCTAATTTACTTTGATTCAAATGCTAAGCTTGTATGTTGAGATCTCCAAGTGATTTTACAGAAATAAATTTATGGCAAGAATTGTTCCAAAAGTTTTTTGATGTATGCAAAAAACCATGATCGGGACTCAACAGTATAAAATGCAGAAAATTGCAAGGCAACAGCGAGTGGAATAATATGCATTGAAATGTCATCTTTTTTAAAAAAAATATTAAATCCCCCTCATGCTGTGTATGAATTAAGAGTCCTCAACAAAAGCGCTCAGCATGAACAGGTCATAAATTAGGTAAAAAGCTGAAAAAAAATCTTTTCCAGATTCATTGCACAAATTATCTATATTCTTTCAAAGAAGTGGTAAAAAACTTTTTAAAAATGTCCTGCTAATGCAATGGAAATCATGTCATTACAGATGCAAGATCTACAGTAACATCATATAACTAAAATATCCTGTGATTATCTTCCCTACAGGAGTGGGAAGGGTTGGGCAAATGGAAGCAAATCAAGAATACTATTGAAAAAGGGGAAAAAGGTTGCTGTTTGAAAAATTCAAATACCTCAAATATCTTTTTCAGCTCTGTGAATATGTGAATAAAACTGGAAGTAGCACAGCCAGAGAGTTTGTGCAAAGTTATTCTCCAAGGGCTAGATTGAACTTGCATTCTGCCAAATCATAAAAAAAAAGTGTTCTTTCCAAAGTTTAACACTTAAAATTCAGTTATTTATTTATCTAGCTTTCTATCTATTTATTTATTTGGAGGCTGGGGCAAGTGAGCTCCGGTTGGAAAGATATGCATTTTCTAAGTTCAGAGCAACACTGAGCCATAGAACCCAGCGATAATTGATTATGCAAGCCCATAAACTCCATGGGATTTTAGTCATGAGTGATTAAAAACAAAGCTAAGTGAGGGGCACACACGAGTGTGTTTTATTCAGAATTTCAGGAAGGGTTTGCCGTTCTACTTTATATAGCAATTTGTTGGAATTAGCTCAGTTCTCTTTCTATTCCTTAGCTGGGATGCCCAGGCTGTATTTTAGTTGTGGTCTCTTGCTGGGTGGTGACCAGCTGAATTAAATTAATGGCCTTCATCTGGAAGATATGCTTTGATTTTTGCTATAACTTGGTACATGCTGTTCAGCACTGCTACTGAGCTTCATGAGATGCTGTCTTCAGCAGAAACCTAGCTTAATGCTTCAACCATTGGAGATATAACAACCAGTGGGAAGTAAAGAGGCATTGTGCAGGGAGGCTGCAATAGGAGAGAAAGTGGCTTTTGGGGGTTTCACATGTGTGAATTTCACATTAACTACAGTAGTCACCATGATGAAAGACTATTTAACTTTGACTCAAGGGAGGACTCAAAAGCACAGGCAATGTAGCCAAAAATCATGTAGACAAATACAGAATCAAGGCTGAAATGTTCACCTATCTACTTGCTGTACTTACCAATACTTCCTGTAAACTTGTAGTATTTAATGTTATATATGCAAACTGCAATACTTTTCCACTCCACTTAAAACAGGAAAAGCAATCTTACATAGTTTCAAATAAGGCAGCCCAGTAAAATTCGGGATTACTCTGGTCCACCAAGTATTTTTTGAAGAATAACTGAAGTAACCCATACGTAAACCAGACTAAACATACATTTGATATTATGCTAGGCTTTAAGTATTACATAATTCATAAATTTTCTGCAGTTGCTTTTTATGTCTTTATTTTTGCAGTTATTAGTTCATTTTAAGCAATTGTACTTGAAATATAATACAGCAGGAGTTGTTTATTTGACAGAAATTTAGGCATTTAGCTAGGTGACTGATGAAAGGCAACTCAGACAATGGGCATTATCCAGATAATCTAACAAGTCAAAAAAAAAAAAAAAAATCACAGTTGGATCAATTCCCTGATTCAGCTAATTTTGCAGTTATATATATATTGCTTGTGTCAACACTGGGCCAATGATAAGTAGGGGGCAGAAGTTGCCAGACAAAGGGAAAATTTAGGCCATACTGTTCAGAGACAAATTAGGGCTAATGTTGAATTAAAGTGGGCATTTGAACAATGCCTCAGTTTTCACTGTGTCAGTGAATGGAGAGACATGAATTACAGCATTAGTTCAGACCAAATCATGAGCAATTTGGTCACAGAAGAAAAAAAGAAAAAAAAAAAAGAATAAAAAAGAAATCCTATGGGCAGGGGAAAAAACCTCTACAAAAGAAAATTCCACCATTTTAATATACCACAAATAAGTATACCATGTACCAGCAAATTATGAACATGAAACCATATAAATAGTAGGAAAAACAACACATTCAGAACTAAGGTATAGCACAACTGGAATAAATTATTATATACAGTGATCAATAAAGGCATATAGTAATTTTTGCTATAATTTAAGGTAGATTGTGTTAATTACTACTTTTCTCCTACTATTGCTATATACTACTATTACTACTATTCTGTATTGATTGTCTTTAGTTACTTGAAGTTATTTTTATTACATTTTGTGGTTTATTACTTCTTTTGTTAGAAGTTCCAATTGTAACAATGATAGCAGTTTAATAAATTAATGATTCAGCTTAATAAAATCCTTGAGATTAAGAGTTCTCATGTGTGATGAGGAATGACAGGAAAGATTGTGGTAACCTTGCTGTGCTTCATATCAATTCTGTCTGGATGTAAGTTGATGCTGGAAACATCTTGCAGGAGTAAGATTTCTTCAGCCAAAATGGATAGTACCTCTATCATGATCTTGTCTTGGAGTATTTTATCAGTGTGGAATGAATGGCTGTATTACACACATTTGCTGGAAATTACACACATTTGTACACATGACATTTGGTGGAAAAGTAACACGGCAAGCTGTAGGCAATTCAGGAGATTCCTAGAATGCATTGAGGATAACTTCCTAAGCCAGGTAATAGACACCTCTGCCCGAGGGGATGCAATACTGGACCTGATGGCCACCAATGCAAGTGAGTTCATCTGTGACATCAAGACTGGAGGCAGCCTGGGCTGCAGTGATCACACATTGGTGGAGTTCACACTCCTAAGGGATATGGGAAAAGAGAGGAGTATAGGCAGGGACCCTAAATTTTAGGAAAGCAAACTTCCAGCTCTTCAAGGAGTTAGTCAAAAAGCTCCCCCGGGAAACGGTCCTCAGGGAGAGGGGAATGGAACAGAGCTGGCAGATCTTTAAGGACACCTTCCATAGAGCACAAGAGCTATCAGTCCCCAGCTGTAGAAAATCAGGCAAGGATGGGAAGAGACCAGCATGGCTGAATCGAGACCTACTGGTCAAACTAAAGAGCAAGAGGGAACTGCACAGGCAGTGGAAGCAGGGACAGGTGTCCTGGCAAGAGTACAGGGAAACAGCCCGGTTGTGTAGGGATGGGGTCAGGAAGGCCAAGGCGAGGATGGATCTGAATTTGGCAAAGGATGTAAAGAATAACAAGAAGGGCTTCTATAGGTATGTCAACCAAAAAAGGAAGGTTAAAGAAAGCATACCTCACCTGATGAACAAGAATGGCGACCTAGTATGAACAGACAAGGAGAAGGCTGAGGTACTCAACAACTTTTTTGCCTTAGTCTTCACTGGCAACCTCTCTCCTCACCCCTCCCAAATCGATGGACCACAAGATGGGGACCAGGGGGAAAAGCCCCTCCCACTGTAAGGGAAGATCAGGTTTGAGTCCACCTGAGGAACCTTGTCGTGGTTTAGCCCCAGCCAGCAACTAAGCACCACACAGCCGCTCGCTCACTCCCCCTACCCCGATGGGATGGGGGAGAGAATTGGAGGAGTAAGAGTGAGAAACATGCCTGGGTTGAGATAAGAACAGTTTAATGATTGAAATAAACTAAAATAGTAATAATAATAATAACAGTATAATAATGATAATAATAATAATAACAATATACAAAGCAAGTGATGCACAATGCAATTGCTCACCACCCGCCGACAGATACCCAGACAGTTCCCAAGCAGCAATCGCTGCTCCCCGGCCAACCCCCTCCAGTTTCTATACTGAGCATGACGTCACATGGTATGGAATAGCCCTTTGGTCTGTTTGCATCAATTATTCTGGCTGTGCCCCCTCCCAGTTTCTTGTGTACCTGGCAGAGCATGGGAAGCTGAAAAGTCCTTGACTAGCATAAGCAGTACTTAGCAACAACCAAAAACATCAGCGTGTTATCAAAATTCTTCTACTAAATCCAAACCACAGCACTATGCCTACTACTAGGAAGAAAATTAACTCTATCCCCGCTGAAACCAGGACAAACCTGAATGTACACAAGTCTATGGGACCTGAAGAGATGCATCCCAGAGTCCTGAGGGAATTCGCTGATGTAGTTGCCAAGCCATTCTCCATGATATTTGAAAAGTCATGGCAGTCAGGTGAAGTCCCTGGTGATTGGAAGAAGGGAAACATTGTGCCCATTTTTAGAAAGGGAAGAAAGGAGGACCCTGGGAACTATCAACCTGTCAGCCTCACCTCTGTGCCTGGGAAGATCATGGAGCAGATCCTCCTAGAAGCTATGCTAAAGCACATGGAGGACAGCGAGGTGATTCGAGACAGCCAGCACGGATTCACCAAGGGCAACTCCTGCCTGACCAACCTAGTGGCTTTCTGTGAAGGAGCAACTGCATCAGTGGACAAGGGAAAAGCAACAGGTGTCATCTATGTGGACTTCTGTAAAGCCTTCAACACAGTCCCCCACAATATCCTTCTCTCTAAATTGAGGAGAGATGGATTTGATGGGTGGACTGTTCGATGGACAAGGAATTGGTTGGGTGGTCACATCCAGAGGGTACTGGTCAATGGCTGGATGTCCACATGGAGACCGGTGACAAGTGGAGTCCCTCAGGGGTCCGTACTGGGACAAGTGCTCTTTAATATCTTCATCAATGACACAGACAGTGGGATCGAGTGCACCCTCAGCAAGTTTGCAGACGACACCAAGCTGAGTGGTGCAGTTGACATCCCAGAAGGACGAGATGTCATCCAGAGGGACCTGGACAAGCTGGAGAGGTAGGCCTGTGGGAACCTCATGAGGTTCAACAAGGCCAAGTGCAAGGTCCTGCACCTGGGATGGGGCAAACCCGATATCAATACAGGCTGGGGGATGAAGGGATTGAGAGTAGCCCTGCAGAGAAAGACTTGGGGGTACTGGTGGGTGAAAAGCTGGACATGAGCCAGAAATGTGCACTTGCAGCCCAGAAAGCCAACCGAATCCTGGGCTGCACCAAAAGCAGCGTGGCCAGCAGGTCAAGGGAGGTGATTCTGCCCCTCTGCTCTTCTCTGGTGAGACCTCACCTGGAGCACTGCGTCCAGCTCTGGGGCCCTCAGCACAAGAAGGACATGGACCTGTTGGAACGGGTCCAGAGGAGGGCCACCAAAATGATCCGAGGGCTGGAGCACCTCTCCTACAAGGCCAGGCTGAGAGAGTTTGGGTTGTTCAGTCTGCAGAAGAGAAGGCTGTGGGGACACCTTATTGTGGCCTTCCAGTACTTAAAGGAGGCCTACAGGAAGGATGGGGACAATCTTTTTAGCAAGTCCTGTTGTGACAGGACAAGGAGTAATGGCTTTAAACTAAAGAAGAATAGATTTAGGCTGGATATAAGGAAGAAATTTTTTGTTATGAAGATGGTGAAACACTGGAACAGGTTGCCCAGAGAGGTAGTGGAGGCCCCATCCCTAGAAATATTCAAGGTGAGGTTGGACGGGGCTCTGAGCAACCTGATGGAGTTAAAGCTGTCCCTGCTCACTGCAGGGGGGTTGGGCTAGATGACCTCTAGAGGTCCCTTCCAACCCAAACCATTCTATGGTTCTAATGTTAGAAATATTTGCTGCTTTCAGTGTCATTTGTGCATACAGCAACAATACAGCATCCAGAAATATTCTGCAGATTTGCAGCAATTGAAACCATGTTATAACAGCATTGAAATGAATACAGTTGTTCACAGATAGTTCTTTATTCAGCGCACCAAATTAATGATGGGTTGACAGGATCTGCTCTTCTCATAGTATATTGTAAAATGAGCTACTGAACTGATAGGAATCCCTACATAATGCTGATTGCATCAAAACAAATAAAATATCATACTATACTTCTATGGCCAGAATATGTGCTCAAGGACACTGTCAAGTCCTTACATACTATAAATTGTTCTTTTTTACTATGCCTTCTTGTGCTGATTTCCACCATTTTATTAGCCACTTCTCAACTCTGGCTGATTATTTGCACTTAATATATTTAGCTGAATGTATAAGCTGAAGTAAACTAAATTAATATGCAATGTAAAATTTTTTTTGTCTTGGATCTTGGAATTTCTTCCCATTCTGAAGACACTCAACTTTATCTCTGTTTTACGGATACACATTTATCCTATCTGTTCTTAGAAATCTTCCAATACTCTTAAAAACTTCCAATCATGATATTTCTCTAAACCTATTCCAGTGTTTCATTATCTTTTACTTTTGGAAAGGTTTTCCTAATAGTCAGCGTGAATCTCTTCCTTGAAACCTGTGGCTTTTTGTCTGAAACATAGCAGATTACTGTTTCTTATTGCAGTATCAGTCACCAGAATAAATTCCTCATGGGATATAATGAAATCAGGATTGAAGTGGTTTATAGATTTAATATTGATGAAATGCAATTAACCCACAGTCTCTGAACTATACATACTTAATCAGTACATCAGATACAACACTGGGCATTCATAAAATGTTTGTAAACACCTATAAATTTCATCACCCTTCTATAACTAATCCCCACAAGTCCTCACCCCACCTGCCCTCCTCAGAAATATGCATGGTTATGTGCCGTTCCCCCTCCTCTCTTACAGGACATGTGGGTCACAAATACCTCCCACCTCTTCCAGGCATGGTGTACCTATACCTCGTGTTGGAGATCCATCTCGTGTTGGAGATGGTCTTCTAACTTTATGTGCAACTGTACCACTCCCCACAACCTGCTAATTCACACACAGGTGAGAAAGCAACCCGCAAGGTCACATACACAAACCTGATGTGTGAGTCCCTACTTGTTGCACCCCTTAGAGTCAAATGTCTAGTTGGATTTAAGCTATTCATGTCATTCAAAGGGAAGGATGTTTGGACAGACCTAGGCACATGCTGGCAGGTGACTTCTGCCAGCGTCAGACTCAGTCTGATTGTTGTGCTGTTGTGCAATGTGCAAAGTCAGAAATTTCCATGCTTCTTTTATATGTCTTTTCAAGCTGACTCCTTTTCTCAAAAGTCTCAATCTACAAAGCCTACTGTCCTCTCATAGAAGGAAATGAAATTAGTTTGACTTGGTTTGTTTTTTGAAATCCTCAGTATGACTCTTACTTCCCAATTTGTTTTTCCCATGGGTTTACAGATAATTATTTGATCGTGTCTTTCTTTAAAACATATTTGCCTTTTCCATTCCATAACATCTTAGATGTTACACTCAAAATCTTGTTATGGGCAAAAGAGAATACATAGAGCTAAAAAAATTATTATTAGGCCAATTATCACCTTAACGTATCAAATTATCTAATATGATACACATGAGCCTCATACAGCTAAAAAGGTGTAAAACCTTTCTTTTATATACCCCCTTTCTCCGCTGTTACAATCACCCTTCCAATAATTCTCTGGTCCTAAGTCTGACACTTCAGTCTTACTCAAAAGGGAGGAGAGGGAAGTTACTAGAAGCAGTCAGTATCCCAAGGTCTTTGCTGGGAGCTCATGGTGGGGACTCCTCCTTCCTCTCTGCTGGGAGGACTGTGATGTAGAAGCTTCCTTCCACATCACTCTTGGGGTCTGCCTGGGTTTCCCTCTACACATTTCCTGTACACCGGCTGCTTCCTTCTCATCTGTTCCCCACAAAGCCTGGAATAGCTTCTTCCCCCAGCCTCAGGGGATGCAAAGGGATATTGTTTGCTTTGCAGTCACTTTGGCTGAGGTTTGTCAGAACTTCATCATAAGGTATTCACGGGGTTTTAGCTAAAACAGGGTGGGTGATAGTCACTTGGCAGGGGGACAGCAGTTAAGGTATAACCAAATGAGGCCAAGACAAGCCCAGACAAGTCAGAAGCCTGCAGATCCATACAAAGCCTGTGACCATTGCCAGTAAGGGAAAAGTCACATTTACCAGGTGACATGTGACATTATCTGTTCTCCACAAGCTGAGAAAGATAGATTCTAACATCCCAAAAATGACATCATACAGTATTAAAAACATTGCTTTTATCTGAATTGTTCTTATCTGAATACTTCTTTGGCTCTTTCTTAAATTCTCTTATACCTTTCCCTGCTTGTATTTCTGTATTTACATTACCTTCTAAAAATAACCTAGATGTGAACTCTTCCACTAATCCTCTGTTCAGTGTACTGTTATATACATCAACATGATCTATTTCTTTACCATTTCTATTTCTTTTCTTGTCCCTCACTATTTCAATCACTCATTGAACCTGTGGCTAGTTGTCACTAGTCACTAGTCACTGGTTTCAGCCGGGATAGAGCTAATTTTCTTCCTACTAGCTGTTATAGTACTGTGTTTTGCATTTAGCATGACAATAGTGTTGATAACACACATGTTTTAGTTGTTGCTAAGTAGTGCTTACACTAGTCAAGGACTTTTCAGCTTTTCATGCCCTGACAGCGAGAAGCTGGGAGGGGGCACAGCCAGGACAGTTGACCCAAGCTGACCAAAGGGCTATTCCATACCATATGATGTCATGCTCAGTATATAAGCTGGGGGGAGTTGGCCAGGGGACAGCAATTGCTGCTCAGGGACCAGCTGGGCATTGGTCAGTGGGTGGTGAGCAATTGCATCGTTCATCACTTGCTTTTTATATTATTATTACTACTACTACTACTATTTTGCTTTATTTTATTTCAATTATTAAACTGTTCTCATCTCAACCCACAAGTTTTCTCACTTTTATTCTTCTGATTCTCTCCCCCGTCCCACTGGGGAAGGGGGAGTGAGCAAGTGGCTGTGTGGTGCTTAGTTGCTGGCTAGGGTTAAACCATGACACTAGTCAACACAAACAGGTAAGGAGAAAAGGAAAAGACAGAAGATAAACAGAGAGCTGATCAGCTTTCTTCCAATTTTTTTGAAGCTAATGCACTTAGCTGCACATGGTAACCTAGACCATACAAACCTTATGGACTTGATCTTTCAATAAGAATATGGCACACAACCACATTCCTGTGAGCTTATGGGGGATGAATTTGTAGAATACCAGCACCAATCAATTGAACAACTGCACACAGTGGTCCTGTTTGTCCTGAGGGAAAAGCTACCTCAGAGCATGCTTCTTACATTTACTGCTTTAACTTACACGTGCTACATCTATGTACTAGTTTATCTGAAAACTACTTGCTTGAGTGTCCATTCCTTAGATTCAAACAACTAAACTCTATTGAACAGTGTTAAATTGCAGTAATTTTAAAAGGTTTGGTCCTTGTGTTAGGGTACACAATAAAATCAAACTGATGTAAAATAGGGTGGTCTCAAAGTGGGGAGACATTTGTCTAGGTTACACACATCAATAAACAGGCAAGCCTATACTCCATGAAGTGTAGTTTTATGAAGCATGAAGAGCTATGTGAGAGCTCTGTATGGTACTGTGTTCTATAGGCCATGCTGTATGGTTTCTCGTTACTTGTATAAAGTTCTTAAAAATAATGAGATTATTTTAAGTAAATGCAAAGGAGCCTTAAACAATTCTCTTCCCCATAAAAAAAGTTATAGCAAGGAGAAGTCAGCTACATTAGTGGAAAGGACTGCACAGGAAATTAAAGAAGCTCAGAAATTTTCTATCAAGCAATGGTAAATAAAATGTATTCTCCAAAGCATACATCTAAACTGTATATCAACTATGAATATGAGTCCTACATGCCGGGTTAGCTCAGTTGGTTAGAGCATGGTGCTAATAACGCCAAGTTCACAGGTTCAGTCCCTGCTTACTGCAGGGGGGTTGGGCTCGATGATCTCTCAAGGTCCCTTCCAACCCAAAGCATTCTATGATTCTATGATTCTATGCCCTATCACTTACCAATATTTAACCACCAAGTTACATGAAGAAATATTTAGGATTATGAAACATATCTTAACTAATAAAAAGGGAAATATTTAAGTTAAATGGTGGGACACATTTACAGACAGCAAGATTCACTCGTGTAGAACAATCTCTTAATGAATCCTGCAGGAGCACCCATGTCTTTGGGTACTTACAACCAGAGAGGACAAAGCATTACAAGTTGTGTTTAGGGAACAATTCTTCATTCGTAGTAAGACGAACTGCATAACTTGATAGAACTCTTCCATCTATGATTAAAATTACCCTAAAAATACACCCTGCAGATATCAAGTAGATGTAAAATATCACCAAGTCTTGAAAGTGTATTTGTATATGCTATGCAGCATCTTAGTCTCTTTTGTTTTACATTTTATTCTGTTTTGTATAAACAAACTCCTTATTTTACAGTCTATGTATGCAGCCAAAACTGCAGCTTTTTTTCAAATTCAGTCCAATAAATTCTTCTTTCCTTGTCAGATCATTTATTTTTATTTCAAATTCTCCATTAAACTTTGTTCTTACTTGGAAAATAAAATCTAAGTTTATGACTAAGGTAAGTTTATAATCTGAGATAACAATACTCACTTTTCCAGTAGAGTACAGTATTAATGTTTTTATTAGCCTTTCCAAGTGTTTGGCAACAGACCAGGGAGCATTTCTATCTAAATGATCATTTCTGGCATTCAGACAATTTTTCTCGTTGTCTTTTGAGCAATGATTATAAGCAGAGTGCAAGATGGAAAGAAAACCATTTAGCTGTTAGAAATAGCTTCTAATTCATATTTGCAAATCAAGGATGATGTTTTTCATTCTGAACCACACCAGTGAGCCAGAGCATAACAGAGTTTTTTGAGTTGATTTATTCATCTGAAACATGGATTTAATTGACTCTTAATGTATTTGTAAAGCACTTTACAAAGGCCCTTTCACCCAAGAATCTCAAAGTAATATTATCAGTAGCTGAGACTGCAGCAATGCACACGTGAGGTTAACATAATAAACTAGGTTGACTTTATCAGAGGAAAGAAATATTGTTTTAGCACTGGTCACTGAAACATGCACTCCTACATATTATGACATAATTGCAGTCATGCAGCTGGACAGCCTCTCTTATCATTACCCCTTTTGTACACTTGTAATAAATTTTCCTTCTCTCAGCCAAATCTTGCAGCATAGCGAAAGAGTAGAGGTATTGATTGTTTACAGCCTGAGTGAAAAAAAAAATTATGTATGGCCTCCTGGTAGCCCCACTTCCTTGTATTCATATAGTTTTTTACTGTGTCTATATAGCTTCTAGCATTAGATATGAATCAGATCATACTTTTTCAGCACAGTATTAAGATTCCATAAGGCTCTAAAATTTTTCCATTGCTAAACAGTATTCTCTTTGTAGCTCTTTCCAGAATACATTTTATATTGGGCGTTCAGTCTGGGGAAGTAGATTCCTCTGTTTGTTTTCATTTGCTCTGTCCTCTCCTCAGCTTGTGACATTTTTAGTTTCTAAGTTCATATATTTGTAACAAAATCAAGATGTCAAAAATAAATTTCAGCCTAGAATATGCAAAAATAGAAAATTTCCATTGTGCTGTTACTTTTTTCCAATAGAAGGAAGAAATATTTTCAAGAGGGGATTAAAAAAACCAACAAAACACCACTATTTGACATGAATTTCTACTTTTAGAGATTTTGCAATAAAATAAAAAGAAGTGGTGAGCTGTAATTATTTCCCTCACATAAAAAACAAGTGATGTTCTGCTGGTTTCACCCAAGTTATGTATTTAGGAGAAGTGGGAAAGGAAACAAAAGCTTGGTTCCCTCTTCTGCCTTTGAGCACATGCCAGAGCACCCCAACCACATGCATCCCTAGATTGCTATGTGAATAGTGCATGGAAAGAGGATAGCTTTTTAAAAGATTTTTGAGAACTCTGGAAAGAGGGCAATGTCAGTTTAAAATTTTATTTACTGAAAGAAAATGAACTGCCTCCCTTATTTTGGATGACTGTCCCATACATTAAGTTACAAAATAGAATTGCACCTAGTTGGAAGAAAAATATTTTTTTTTCCATTCCATCTCTTCTGTACTCCTCTTTCTCTTTGTTTATATTTGAATAAACTGGGTCTTCCCTAATTATATTTCATTCCCTTACAAGTGGTGACATTATTAGCATACAGATGTGAATTGTTTTACTGTTCTGTTGTTTTGTTCAACGTTTCATTGTGTTTTCCATCAGATACATGTAGGATATTCAACATCATTTTAAACCATCTACCATTGCACAGAGCCTTCTGTGCTGTTTCCTGAAAGACACCTTGTTCAAAGTACCTATTATGCACCTCGCAGTCAGAACTTGGTTCCACACAGGGACCTCTTCATGATACTTTCCAAAATGTCCTAGAACAAATTCCTCAGTTACATTCTTAAATGGGCAATAAGGGATTTTTTTAGTGTTATTTTTTCCCCTTGAGACTCTCCTAGCAAGTATTTCTTGTTAATTTCCAGCAGTGTCTTTAAAAGGAAATTGCAAATTGCTCCAAAATACAATTGCAATCAAATTACTCATTGCTCTTGTTGTATAGTTACAGACAGCATGGTTGAATAAATAACAGTCCATCTTCTATCAGTATGTACACTGGCAGCCTTTGGGTCACCAGAAGCTAAGTTTCAGCAATGTCTTCCTCACTGAAAATTCCTGCTTTCAGTCATTAACATGTAGTGCTATTCATTACCTGAATCTGGGAAAACAGCTATTTGCCTTTGTCTTCCTATAGATTTTTTACTGTTGATCATATCCTTGTTCCACAGGACAAATACTACTACAAATATATGTCCTGGAAAGTAATGTCTCAGTGTTGGAGAGTCAGTATGCGTTGTTTGATGGGTTCTTTAGTGATAAGTCTGTGTACGTGCTTTGTCATAAGAGTTATTATGAAGTGATTGTTTCCAATGCCTCTTGTTAATCTCTAGAATTATTCCTGTTTCTTTCATACCTCCCACATAAAAATCTGTCATGAATAAAGAAGTCTTTATGATATCTAAATTATGCAGGAATACTATTCAGCTCAGTACATTTCTCTGCTGCCTAGTTTTGTGTAGAAACAAAGGCAATCACAGTAACAGACATGTAGTGTCCCTGCAGTCTCATTCCATCCAAGATCACACTGTCATGATCTGTATAGATGTGTGAAGCTAAGCTCTCAGGAAAAACGTTCAAATCCTGCCTTGTCATTCTTTTGTGTTTCCCATAGGAGAGCAAAAAGCTAAGCAGCCTTATATCAAAATAATTCTCTATTACCTCATCTTTATCCCTCTGATCAGTCCTGTAACATGCTTCAGAGTCTTTTCAGTCTAAGAATTTTGCTGTCAGTGGCCCTAGACTTGTCTCACTGCTCCCTGTTTAAAGGCTTGCTCTGGTACAAGTGGGAACAGGAGGAGCTGACTTGGGAAGAATGTCAACAGACAGGAGCTAAAGTAGTAGTCCACTTCTAACCACCAACGTCTTGTACAATAACATGAACATCTTATCACTGCTCAAAAAAACCCATGCTTGATGTGCTTTAAGATCAAATTTGCATTTTTTCCAGACATAGCACATTGGTGGCTCATGGTCATATTGTGATCAACTAATACTCCCAGGCTTTTGTCCTTCTCTGTTTCCCGCTGATAAGCTCTCAGGTTCTAGTAGAAACTATTATTAGTCCCCAAGTGTATGACCCTGGCCTTTGTGCTATTGAATTACATTCTATTTCTACTATTTCTAGTCTCATTTATGTCAATAGGAATGCACTAAAAATAGTTCCATATGGAGACTGTTTGCTTTTGTGTAATTCATTTTCATCAAACACAGGGAAATATTTAAGAAATTTGCTTTGCTTTACATATCAAAATTAATTTGATGGCACATTTGTTAATTTTTTCTATGGATAAGATAATTCCAAATTTTGCATGGGTCTTAGAGGCACTATAACCTTGTAAATTTGGTACTTTTTTTACATAACTGTGTTTAAAACCTGCTGTATTTTCTAAAGGCATTACATATTTTTATTGGCTGTCATGGATGTGTATACACAGCAAAGTGACTGCAGTCAATTGCCTTGTAGGGTGAAATTATTAAAGGAGCATTTGATCTCTAATTTGGAAAGTACCAATGTTTATGAATTCTGTACATCATGCTTTACTGCATGAAAATTCTTGAAAATACAACTCCTAGACATTATATTTTTGTTTATATATGTGTCAAAATGACCATAAATTCCTTACTCAGTCTAAACCAAAAATAAAGGGGTAATGTTATCTGCATCTTATGTTACATTCAGACTAGGGAATAATAAAATACACAACAGGTGAAAATCCTGAATTAACTTTTTTTTTTTTTAACATTACTATGAGGGGGGCAAAACCATTTAATTTAGCCTTGATAAAGACATTGTAATTTGAAATATAAGATGCCTTCAATGACGGTTTAATTTCACCACCTTTACATATTGAAATCAATGTAACATGTAGTAAGGCTGTACTATTCAACATGAATAATGGTTAAGGAACTGGCTGAGACCAGAAATTTACTTAAACTTTCTGATTTGTTGGTCTTCATCTAGTCAGCACTATTTACTTAAAACTCAGTCTAATTATAATTGATATTTTATTTTCTCTTCTTGACAAGAAAGATGAATTTAATTCTCCAGGCTAAAAAATACAAATAAAAAAAATCTATCCACTCTCCCCCAAAAAAAACCAGTACTTGCATAACACTTATCTATAAAATTTTAGGCTACAAAAAAGCATTCACATCTAATGTTCTAATTCATACACTTTGTTTCCCTTATTTTGTGCATCTGTTAACAAAAAAGCAGGCAGAAAGGCAGATTCATTTGATGCCTTAATAAGCTTATTTAGGACAAAACAATAAAGATTTTCCCATCCAAATGCATGCTGATACTAAATTCATTTTCAGTTATTGTTACTGAATGAATAACAGAAAAAAGGCATTCAGAAGAAAAAAAAAAACAAAACACGGGAAAGAGATTTGCATTTCTCAGTCTATGTTTACATTAATTATGTGTCTGACTAATTGTTTATCAAACAAATTAATTTTTCATTCAAGTGAGATAACTCAGCATTTTTAGGTGGAAGCCTGTGTTCTATTTCTTTCCTGTTCTTGCAGTTGTGGACTAAAGTCTGGTTTCTGATGCAGTATCTACAGACCCTCCTTGGCCTGAGACTACACTGTATAGTCTTTCTGTTGCTTGAACTGGAAATGACCAGTATGGCAACAGTGGAGAGTCTGTCCATCCCAGAGGCTCTCCCAGGTGGTTCCTGCTGTAGGATTGACCAAAACGCGCACAGATGAGGTACTTGTAAATAATCAGTAGAAACTGTTCCTGTAGGCTCTGGAATGATCACATAGATGTTTTGCATGCAGTTTAAGACAGTCAGTAGCAGGCATTGGGCATGTGGGTGAGTGGGTGGGTGGGACCACTGGCCAGCTGGCTATATGAATTCAACAGAACAGAGGTTCATGGAGTCTCATCCCATCCAACTTTGCAAGTGCTGTTGGACACATGGACAACAACTTACCACCCTGTTCAAAAGACTCGACTTTCTGCATGAGTATTCATAGAATCATAGAATCGTTTAGGTTGGAAAAGACCTTTAAGATCATCCAGTCCAACCATTAACCTAACATTACCAAGTCCACCACTAAAACAATTAAGGGTAGAGTAGCAACCCCACACCTCCTGGCTTGGTGGCTGGATCATTATTGCCTCTATGCAAAAGATCCCGTTAAATTCGGGTGCTTTTTTTTGGTCATCTTTTTGTTTTTACCACTCTCCTGTAGTGTCTGTGTAGTAAGGCTGGTACAGCTAGCTGGTATCTCCTGACCAGTTTTGAGAACACTTGTCCTTGCTTCCAATGTACAGGGTCAAACAGGTATAGCCACAAATAGTTAATGCAGATTTTGAAATGAAACAGAGAAGACACTAGTCTTGTGGCCTGGATTTGGGCTGGACCACTTAGAAGCTACTTTTGCCCAGATATCTTAGTCTTATATATCTATATTAATCTGGGTTTGGGTGTTTTTTGTTGTGTTTGTTTTTTGTTTGGGTTTTTTTTTTTTTTTTTTTAATAGGGACACAATTAAGGTGATTCAGCAAAGATTCTGGCAGGTTTAGTATACATATACCACAGAGAAATTATCAGCAAATGTCACATTCTGCAAATTTACCTAAGAACATATCTGAAATAAGATTTCTATGTCCCAGTTTTATTTCTGACTTTGTCAAGTTGGGAAGAAACTATTTCTTTCTCTTTTTAAAATACTATTTTTGTGGTGATGGGAGATTTGTTCCAAAGAAACTAACAAAAATTTTAGGAAGAGCCTCTGAGAAGTGACTTAGCCATCTTTTTTCTGCTGGGGCTAGTTTCAGAAATACCTCTTTGAGAAGTCAGTTTAATTTATGTGGTGTTGAGGATGGTGTCAGCAGCTGTTAGGAGTGGTCCAGTGTAAATAATGCTAGGTTGCAGACTGAAAAAGAATTGTACCAGAGATTTAAAATGAAAGACTTGATTTCATACTACTAACAATGATCCATAATAGCCCCCTATAAACTTACTTCTAAAATGAAATGATTTGTTGGCTTTTACAACGAGCATAAGTCACCATTGTTATTAAGTAGCTCTTTCACTTGCTTTAAGTTGATAATAATTTGTAACTGCTTTTTAAGGGAAGTAGATGATTTGCTAGTATTATCTGTACAGTTGAAGGTATGCATTAAATTTCCCTTAAGTTCCAAAGCCGTAATAGCTTCCATTAAAAATAATAGTTTAACATACTGTTTATTTGCAACTAGAAAGGATACAAATAGGGAAAAATTTACATCAGGAAACAGAATACACATAGGACCTGCAGCCAGCCAAGCTTTGGAAAAATCAGATCAATTTAATTTTTAGTGACACTTCAAAGAGTCCTTAAACTTTGCCTGACCCATGATTTCACACAGTTTTAAAAAGAAAAAAAAAAAAAGAAAAAAAGAGTCTGCTACTACACATGTACACTGACTTGCTATACAGTAATATTTCACTACTACACAATTTGGGAGTTAGCTTTATGACAGCCAGCCAAAATAGGAAGCAATTAGTGTGATAAGTAGAGAAACTATGTCCTTTAAAGTATCTTCTTCTTTACTGCCAAGACACTGTTTCTAGACAAGAGTTTAATAACTGCCTCATCTGTTGATTTAATTTAATTAATGTTGTCAATGGAAAATACTGTAAATAAATATAAATATTTCCACTATAAGACATATTTTAGGAGATGTTTTGTTGTTATAGTAGCATGCACCTCATTGTAAGCAGCATTTCCAATTACATTACTGCTTGTTAATAATGCCAAGTTCTGAAAGCAAATTACACAAAACACAGATCTCTCTACTGTGCTTTTCTTTCTCTGTTTCTTATATTAAATATTCTTTCTCTTCACTCTGTGTTAACTCAGTGTAATTTTAGAGTGAGCTGCTACACATATGTAAAGAAAAATCCAATTGCTTCTGCTTAGGTTGGAACACCTAACAAAACCATACACCTAACCATACACCTAATCATAGTGTGTTTTCAGCTTTAAGTCATGTTCAGTGTTGTGAAAAATGATGAAATATTAATCATGTGTAATCCACAGAGTTCAGCTATATCCTTTTGTGTTGGAAATTGTATTTTTTTAAAATTCTTCAGTCCTAAGCAAAGAAATACTTCCGGTGGGTTTTTTTTGGGGTTTTTTTGTTGTTTTTTGTTGGTATATGTTTGTGTATGTAACTCACATGGTTATTTGCTTATTTACAATAGAGTCTTGTGACCAGTAAACCCTTTACCAGATGCCAGTTCAGTTCCCTTAATCTTGCTGTGTTGTAAAAGGTGGTCAGCGTTCAACCTAAAAAGAAAACATAAACATGCTTTCCACTCAAGTTATAGTTTAGGCACCCAAATTTAAAATAAATAGAAAAGATAAACTTCCAAAAGGAGGTAAGAACATAAAATACATCTTCCCTATTATCTAGCAATAAATACTTCCTAGAAAGTATGTGACTTCTTCAGTTCTTTCCAATATAATTGGAAATACAATACAATAAAATACAATACAATAGGGAAATTAAGTGTCTAATCTTAGAGGCAAGGCACCTAACAAGTGGGCATTGCATCAATTTACTACTAAGACTTTGTGACTAGGTGTGTCATCAGTTCTTACATGGTGTCTTAAAAGAGACTTTACAAAGAAGGCAGAATAGCACTTACTTGATGGGCCACTGTGAAGTGAACAACACTAGAGAACAAGGTGCTCAAAACTAATGGGCATGGCTGAGCTAAACTCTACTGCAGGATGCAAAGATTTCTGTGTTAGAACAAAACCCAAGGTGTTTATGTCATTAGCCGTGCTCAAGTGGAGCATCACTTCTTTTGAACTCTAACTGTATTTTGGTATGGTAGCTACATTATACTACCAAAATAAAACAGCTGGTTCAGGCAGAAAATCAATTCTACCAAAGTCTTTTTTTTACATAATTAATTCTCAGGTTACAGAATTGCTCTTCAGACACTGTCATAAACCACTAATGGTCAGACTGCATAAGAATAAGTATCATAAAGTCTTGTCGATTACTATGTCAATACAGTTCAGTGGCTATTAAATTTATGAGAAAAAGCAGACTGTTTCTGTGACACATCTTAAAATGCTCATACTTACACTAACAGACAACTTAGGAAGGGATAAAGAAATCCATTGCTGTGCAGCAGGGGTAACAGTCCACTGTGAACTGTGATCGAAATACCATGTTGATGCTGGATGATGCTCTTAGTCATATGGTTTACTTTTAGGTAGTCCTTCGAGGAGCAGGGAGTTGGACTCAGTGATCCTTATGAGTCCCTTCCAACTCGAGACATTCTATGATTCTATGCTGTTAACAAAGGTGATTCAAAAACATGAATGGTGTGTAAATAAAAAACATTCTAATTCACAGCAAATAAACTAAATAAAGTCAATGTCACAGGAATATAAAATTCAGTAATAATTATGATTCTGTGTGCTAAAGAAGTTTATGCCGTTTTGGGAGATAATATCATTATTGGTAGAAAAAGCTAATCTTTGTGTCAGTCATTGCCGACCTTTATGTGACGCCTGCTGGTTATTGGAAATATTTTCTGTTAGCTTGGCATGTGTCTTTCCAGTCATCTTCATGAGCAAACTGAGTGAGTTTCCTGAAAAGAAGAAGAAGAAAAAAAACAAAACAAACCCAATATTCTGTTTGTAGAAGTGTTTTGTGTGGGTCTTATATAGGTCCATTTAAAACTATGAAGAAAGGCAACTTTATCTGCTACAGTCTTATGGAAGAAATCATCAACTATGTTATATGATGACTACATGGATTTAGTTCTTATACCATAGTGGGGAGGGAAGAAAGATCAGAGGAATACTGTATATGTAATACATTAGATCTACACTTGAAACTGGACACTGTCTCAGCAGTGGAATTTGTATAGGGCCTTATTTGCCCATATAAAGCCATGTAAAAATTCCTCAGATACCAATATGACCTGAAAGAAAAATCATTCAGGATGATATAAGGAAGCCCCACCAGCCGCACAACAACCTGGCCCCAAGACGGTCCCAGAAGCAGTTCCATAGCCAACAGTGCAGCAAACTCATCAGCCAGTTTCTAAATAAGCCAAGGAATGAGAACTGTTGCTTGAAAAATATAAAAGGCTTACGGGAATTTATGAACTGGAAAGCCTATTTCTTATAATAATTAACAGTGCATCACTGTTTAAACCTTGATCTCTCACAGGTGCTTGTGCCATATGTCAGGTGTTGAAAGACTATGAATAACTTTCTGCGTGTAGAAAAAGGCACTGCAATGAAATGGCAATCAACTGGGATGTGAGCAATGAAGATACTTATAACAGTTGAGGAAAATTTTATAAAGGCCTATGTAAAGCCAACACCAACAGAAGACTTCCCCAAAGAGAGACTGAAGATTAATGAATGAATATGGTACAATTTTTGGAAAGATGTTTCAGTAGAAAAAATAAAGCAATAACAAATCTGAAATTACAGAAACAAGGAACCTCTGTAAGAATAACAGAGTCATGGCCAACTAGTAACTATGGACATGGCTGGAGAGCAAAATTCAGGAGGGTCTTTTTTTTTTTTTGTATTAACATGATCTCCTTCTGTAAAAGAAATAATTAAAATCTGTACATTCTCTCCCCCATTGTCCCTAAAAGTTATAAAGCTTTCACATGATGGGAAAATAAAGGAAATTAATGCTAAAAAGGTCATCAGTAAGAAAAAAAAAAATCACCAAACAAATTCTGTATTTATTGTCAAAGGATAAAACATTTCACTGGATTTATAGACACAAGATAATGTATCAGACTTGAGGGTGAAGAGTCCATGAGCACCTTTGGAGGCTTATCAACACTATACAATGTTCAACAGGTATTCTAAACAGTGGGCATCCAGAACCCATGGGTGTACCTTTAAAGCTGTGTGTTTGTGTCACTCAAGAGAATAAAACCCTCACTCTATTTTTTATCTTACTAATAGAGGGTTTTGTATGCTTTTTGTTTTTAAAATAAGTCACTATATTTAAAAAGTACAATGATTAGTGTATTGGAAATATAATAATGAACTGAATATTTGGGAATGTTTAATAGTGGACGAAGGCTTGTGGGGTCAGCCAGAACCTGCACAGTAATGAGTTTGTTCTTAATAAGATCACAATTTTTGTTATATTGTAAAATTATGTTATTTTTACACAGATAGCACAAGGAAAAATGCTCAAATCATAAGTTTAATTGTTAATTGATGGAGTATAAATAAGTATTTTTACTAGACAGCAGATTTAGATTATTTAGATCTTCATTAATGCCTTTTTAATACAAATTTGTAAAATATAGATAGTGGCTTTATTAGTAAACCACATGAAGCATTCTATGAAATCCTTTTCATATAAAAAAAAAAAAGACACCCCCCCTCATTCAAGCAAATAGATTTTCACACTGGGAAAAGCAGACAAAACACAATGACACTGCTATCCATGGAGTGAGGAATCATGTCAGACTCTCACAGTTATATCAAAATGAATGTAGCAGCTACCCAGTGTATCACTCGCTCCTGTAAAGCTTCTATAAAAACTGAATGAACTCCTTAGCAGCTGAGATCTGCTTGGGTGTTCCTTTTATTCTTTTCATCATTTATCCCAGATTGTTGTATGTCAGCAGCCAATAGAAAAAAGAATGGTGAGCTTGCCAATTATTCTTCTGTGCAGAAAAAGTTTTCTTATCTGAGAGCAAATGTTATATCAGTAAACAGTGATGAGGTTGAGGTACACAATAGGGCTTTTTCTTAATTCACTAAACACAAAGACAACATATATTCTACTGACTGCCAGTTGATTCCTCTGTGGTTTTCCCTGTGAAACAAAGTAAGTATACCACAAAAATTACAACAGTTGTTTTGGATTGTAATGCTGGAGATCCAAGAATGGTGGTAAAATTTTATTCTTGGAAGAATGTGACAGAATAGTAGGGATAGAAACACACCATCTGTATGTTAAAATGTAACTGCACCCATCACTGGGAACACTAATTTCTCTCCTCTTTCAAGAATTCTCTAGTTCAAATTTTTTTGGATGAGCCTACACTGCACTTTAGGAGACCCAGTAGGACACCATGCAGATTTTGCATTAAGAGGCCCTATGCAGAACCTGGTTAATACAATTTTAACACAGCTTCTTTCCCTTCCCTTCCCTTCCCTTCCCTTCCCTTCCCTTCCCTTCCCTTCCCTTCCCTTCCCTTCCCTTCCCTTCCCTTCCCTTCCCTTCCCTTCCCTGCCCTGCCCTGCCCTGCCCTGCCCTGCCCTGCCCTGCCCTGCCCTGCCCTGCCCTGCCCTGCCCTCCCTGCAAAAGCCAATTAAACAGAAAAGCAATAAATGAGACATCCCACAGAACTTGTGTTTTAATGAGCTTACTTAAAATACTTTTCTGAATCTGTCCCGTTCATCCCCATTTGGCCTATATTTGTCCATTTTTAACCAGATAGAATAAGCATCAAGAACTGGATTTAAAATGATTAATTACCATTTATATTAATTATGGTTGTATAGAAACTGTATTTTACATTAGTCTATATTTCTTAAACTATGTTATCATTTAAATATTTAAACAAGCATTACTTTAGAGTTACAACAAAACAACATTTTCATTTGTAAAATGAAATAAAATTGAATTGTTATTTTAAACTCTGATCATATATTTTATGTATATATATGCTAATAAATCCCTTTCACCATCAATAATTTCCCTATATAATTAGGGACCATACATAGACATAATTAAAGTATCAGTGCTCATAAAAATGGCAGCAGTTCATTGTAAACTGGCCACATAACTGAGCATAACATTAACAATTAATAGTTTGCAAAGGTCTGTGCAAATTAAGTGTCTTGTCCCTCCCCACAGCATGACTAAGAACAAAACCAGCAAAAATATGCTCTGCACTTAACTTATTTAAAGCATGTACTATTGGTCAGAGTTTCCACATGGGGAGGAACATGTTTCATAAACCCATGAACATGTGAAATGGTGGTTTCAGTCTCATTGGACTCAGAAGTTTTATATAGTATTAAGTGCATAAAATGCTAAGTATTAATCTGACAGATAAAGAATCAGAGTAATTACCTTCATCAATATAGGCAATTATACCAGTACCCACAATAGCCAGTGTTGGACACATGGTGCATAAACATAATTTTCTCACTAACAGTCCTGTAAGCACACTTTTATTATGGTGCAACCCAAATGAAGCAATAATTTCCTAACTCCAAAATATATTACACAGGTTAGCTACTTTGGTTTTGAAGAATATCTATTATTTTCACACAGGCTGTCATTGTATTTGCAGCTGTGTGCAATGGTATTTACCAGGCAAAGCCTGAGACAGACGCTACTTGATTCTATATTAACATCTCAGTAAACACTATTGTCTACATATTACACGCTTCACCACTGTTCTCAGTTTCTTGTAATAAGGATGCTATTGCTTAGTGACATGATTTTTCAATTTTTTTAGGAATAACGCCTAACATTTATCAAGTGTTTTAGGATCCTTCTCTAGCAAATCCAAGACAACAGACAAAAGACTTCCTTTTAAAATTACCTTTACTAGACTACAGGCTGCAATTTCAAATCACCACACCCATGCTTCAAAGAATGGATTTTTAAATTTAATACTGACTATTAACTAAATCAGTTTAAAATAATGAAAAGAAGGTAAACTAGGCAATCAAATTCAAGCACCAATAGTGCTACCTGAATTTGTGGTTGTTTATCACTACGTCCTTCTGAAGAATTAAGAATGGTCTCTTACCTTTACTCCTTTCAAATATTGGGAGCTTTTAAACTTGGAAACTATTGCACATCAGCAAATGGGAAACAGACAATCTATGCCAGAAAGGAGAATTCAGGAATACTTTATTCGCTTTCATACTTATCTTTTTATTGCATTTCAGACTCGTGTCTTCATAGCATTCTCCTACCCCTTTTTCTTCCCTAGTTCTTTTAAGAATGTTATAAAATCCCATAAAAAGAAAAGGATTTGTGTCAAGCTCCTCTTAAAGGTCAGAAAATTCATAAAGCTGACCCAATTTCATTGGAATTTCCCAAGTTCAAGAGCATGTATTTAAAACATTTAAAAAGCAAGAAATCAAACAAGCAAACAAATTAAACCAATCATAAACATGTTGCCACAGTCAATGTCCTGAATACTGAAAATGTACAATATCCAGAGACCTTGTCCCCCTCTTGATTGATTTCTGCAGAGATCTGCCTCCACAGAAATGTATGGAAGACTGGGGGAAACAAAGGATTGAAACAAACAGCAGAATACAGTTTTTTTAAACTTTCAGTGAATGTGGAAGAACATTATTAGGTTTTAAAGCAAAAATAGGATTGTAATATTTACATCCTCCCAACAGATGGAAGTACAGAGTAATCAGCGGGAGTGCAAAGCTAAGATGATTGTGAGATATTTGTCCTGTATTACACAGTAAGTGAAAGAATCTCTTTGATTACAGATGGCAGGGAAAACATGATTGAATTAGGGATAAAAAGTCACATTTCTTCAGTTCTTCTAAAGTCCTAATCAAATCAGTCTTTCTGCAGCTCAGTTTCTCCTCCTGTAGAGCTACATAATGTAGAGGTACTGCAAAGCTATCCAGGAAACATTTGCTTCTCATTGAGCCACATCCTGGAAGAATTTAATTACTGAGAGTTACACATGGATCAAAATAGTACAATTATGCTTCAACAATGGTGGAATCTTTAAAAGACTGTTCTTATTTAAATTGTGATTGGTATCTAACAACATGAGTGAAGACTATCCCTCACGGAATAATTATGACAGAACCCAAGTTTGTTGACCTCGCCACGTTTCGGCAGTTTTGAGTGGGTCAAAACATACATCTTCCATGAGTGTAAATTATCCAACCCCACCTCTGTTAACAGAGTAGCTGACAGGAACGGCTTTTTGAAAACAGGCTTTGCTCATATGGTTTCAGCTTAAAATGTAACTGGTCAAATAGCATACGTTGACATAAGATCTAAACAGGTATCTATGTTTTATGAGTGTAGTCCGCAAAAAAATCTTGTCTACTGCTTACGTAACTATATGCTGGCATTAAGATTTACCTGAAAGGTCCTTATGAAATCTAAGAAAACAGTATTAACCGTAAATTTTGAAACCCTGTTAATACAAGACAGATTGGGACTGTTAGGGAGATATTTCAAGAGTTGGAAATTTCACCATAATGAGTGTTACAATGGCAGAAAAATGCCAAAAAGGCCTTATTGTCTACAGAAAGATACAAACCTACAAACACATAGCACACACCATGTAAATGAGGTAAAAAATTGTCCTTACATACTTAGAGATCATAGGAGAAATGGACTTCGGCAACGATTTGTGGGTTTTCTGATATTGATTTTTTTCTTTTCGTAGATCATGGTGATTATAAAAGCACCAGGAAAAAAGACAGAAATAAATAAATTGCTCTAATGTGGAAGGAGGACATATTAATTAAAAAAACAACCAAACAAAAAACTCTACATGCCAGAGAAAACAGGAAAGATTAAAAACTTGAAGAGACTCTACAATGAATGACAGTCATTTTGCACTATTGTTTTAAACCAAACTGTTTCTTTTGTACAGATTGAGCACGGATTTGTGGGATCCTATCTAGCCAGTAAATTTTGAATAATAAACCATGGACATTAATACCCTCTTCTTTTCTGAGTACTGTGTCTGTTGTGGGTTGACCTTGGCTGACTGCAAGACCCCAGCCTCTGTCCAGTGTTTTACCCTTTCTCACATACACTTTCCCAGAGGCGCCGCCATTTTGTCTGCGGGGCTCAGCCGTGCCCTGCGGGGGGGCGGTTGGAGCCGGCTGGAACCGGCTGTGTCCGGCGCGGGGCAGCCCCGGCCTCTCCTCACAGAGGCAGCCTTGCAGCTCCCACTGCCAACACCTGGGGACCTGCACCCACGACAGCATCAAGGCAGGATTTTTTAGCTCAGGCAAAACATTTTGCTGATATTACGAAACATTCAGATGGAAGCAACTGCCTCCATCTGGGTCTGGGTGGTACGGCTTGTTTGGACATGGCTTCCCTGTTCTCCACTAGTGAATACAGCCAGGCCTGGAACCTGGCCAAAGAAGCCAAATGTTGTACATCAGTTACATGGGTTCATAAAGCTACTAATTCCCACCTTTTATTATTAAAGGGACATCCTTTCTGTTCAGTTACTGCGTGGGTCTGGTTCCCTTATCTTATGTCACTATTGGAGGGATTTTAGTGTAAACTCAGCACAGACTTGCTTCTTTATCTCAAATATATCTCAGCTTTTTCACTTCTTTTTAAAGAAACAGAGCACTTGTTATAGTAACTGGTGCTTTATATCTTCTAAAGAAATTCACTCCCCTGAACTGCCCCGCTGTTGAGACTTCGTTGGCATGAGATATCTTATGCTAGGAATTTTTTCCTTGAAAAGGAAATATTTACGTTCCCTAATCCCACAGCCTTTAATTAGCTCTTTAATTCACTTTTAGCTATAAATCATCATTTATAGGGTTTGTTTCTTGAAGTCACACTTTTGGACATGTCTGCACTGCACAATATAGTGTTATGTTAAAGATTACCTGGTGAACCGGTATATTTATCCAGGGAAGTCAAGAATATGGGTACAACTGTGGGTCACAGTAAAACTGTATTAGCATGGTAGGTAGTGGCCAGAATAATTAGGAGCTCCATCTCAAGGCAGCACTAATTAGCTGATTCTCAGCAATGTGCTGAGCTATATTGCTCCCTTATACTTCCTCCAGTTCCTGAGCAACTTCAGCTGGATCCAGCTCAAGTGTCTTTTGTCCAGCAACATATACGCACCCTGAGGCCAAATGTATGGAGTCATGGCCTCCAGGGCTGCTTCATAATCAGCCTCTTCCACTGTCAAGCAACCAGCAATTTCAACATAAGGCAACTAATCAGATAAACAGAGATTTAGAAACCTGCCTTCAGGCAGGGTTCCTTTCCCAAATACAGGCTGCTCTGCAGTGCCAATTTTCAAAATATCCTATTGGATTTGTGTAAAAATCAAGAAAAGTAAAATATATTTGGCTTAAAGATGCAGAACAATGTAATTCTCACCAGTGAAGAGAACCATTTTATCTACACGCTTCACTTAGTCATACTAAAGAAATATGTTGATATTCACCTACATGAGGGCCATTTATGTGATCAAATAAAGATCAAACTGTTTATGTATTTTGGTTGGTTTTTTGCTGTAACTTTTTTATTTACAGTGAGCTACTCCTGATACTGTGACATGCTGCTCATTAATGTCTGTCACCTGAAAATTAAAAAAAAAAAAAAAGATACTGTTTACAGCAAACAGTCTGTGCCACAAGAGTTATTTGGGATCAAAGCTATTCTACTAAGCCTGGGAATCTTCCTTTTCTGTATACTTCAACCAGATTAATATTGGTATAGACTTTTTACATCACCTTTTATACAGGAGATATTCAATTTGATATATCTAATGGCACTGCACTCCAGAAATAGAGATATACCAATTTTGTAAAGTGCTTCCCATATTTTATTAATAAGCTGATAGATTGAGCATTATATTTGGCATTAAAAATATTTTCAATATTTTCTGACTTCAGATCAAAAGTTCAATGAAAATATGTCCAGCCCTAAACACCAAGTAAGTAAGTCTAAAAACAGATAAGTTAATTCCACCGAGTGTTCACTTTTGGCTGAATCTATAGATGCAATTAAATTATTGGAATGAAAATCCAGGTCCTCATTGCATTGCATTGCATTACTGCTTTCTCTCCTACTGGAGATTATTTTCTGTGCATAAAACAATTAAACTTCTCAAAGTAAAAAGTGACATTAAGGTTAAAGCAAACACTCCAGTTAATATTGGAAGCTCAGTAAATCACATTATATCAGAGAGGATAGAAAAAAATGAATGATTTTTGATAGGGGCACAATTTTCAAAGAATACTGTCACTAAAGCTTTAAATGAAGTCTCTTTTAAAGATAGTATAAAAGATAAGTTGATAAAACAGAAGTAAATAAAACTTGCAGGCTTCACATATTCATGTCTATTACTATGAGAGACTATTTTGATAAAATGTTTCCAGGATGTTCCGTGTCTTTAAAATGATTTTGAAAAACATTAGTTCAATAGTTAGAAACAATATATGAATGATGTATTGAAAATAAATAACAAAAAGAACACATTTATGTAAAGTTTAAATTAAAGTAGTTGCATAATTCTCTCAGTTAGAGGGCATTCTTCATACTAATGTTTGTGAGAGAGACAGGCTGTGAGATAAAAGGGCAAAGACAGAAAGGAGTTTCAGTTATTAGTCACCCTAGTGACTAGCTAGTAAAATATCAATGTTAGAATTCTGATGCAGAAAATCTGATTCAGAAAAGTCAAATAATACAGTGTATTTTACTGTAATAGCTTTTCAGGAAACATTTAATTTGTGTTGGTTAATAAAGGATCTTGAACTATCAGTAATATGCAATATTTACAATTGTTCCTAGGTTGTTCCTTGATGAGGATGTTTTTAATGTCAACAATCTAATTATTTTGGCCAAAAAGTCCAAATGCAACCTAAGAATAAATGTATGCTCTGATTCTGTGATCCTTACTAGTACAATTACAGTCGCATTCTGAAAAATGGCCTCCAAATACTTTTAAAAATCAGTAGAGAGAAAAAGACATATAAAATCTTATGTATCATGGATGTCTTTTGAGAAAGAAGAGCTATATTTACCCATGGATACACTTCTCATTTTCTGACAATTTTCTTGATGTTACAGTCTCATTGATTCAGAGTGAGGTTGCTTGAAAATGTTCTAGTGAAAACACTCAGGCAAATGCATTAGGTTTGGGGCAAAATGTTTTGTTTAAATTGTCTAGTAGATTGGGTTTGTTTGGATGCTCATTTAGTTTTGGCACTGTGTGTGTGGAAGAAGCTTTCATGGCATTCAAAGAAACATAAGCATGCTTGGGTTTCAAGCAAGCCTTCTCAAAGACCAGAGGCCAGCTGTGCATTTTTCTCTCTCTCCACTGAAAAACATAATCTCTTTACTGGAAACCATATGAATTAAACTTGCCAGTTTCATTGCTGCTAAAGCAGCCAGGAGGAGATATTTCAGTGAAGAACTGCAGGATTCAAGGTTGCCAGAAGCTCCAAGTTTTGATCCAGCAAAATTTTGGGGAAAATAAAGGGGAAAAAAAAGCCAAATCTGAAAACATGGAAATTTAAAACTTTCAAAAAACCTTTCCTTTTGTCCAGCTGCTACTAAAAGCAATATTCTGATACTTATTTCAAATAGTTATTTTGCAGTTTATGGATTAAGAAGATAGAAACCTGTTCCAAAGGTGTCATCATCAATGGTGGGACTTTCACTGACATCACTAAATTTTGTAGTAGTCTCCCAAACTACTCCCATGAATAGAAAATGGAAACTTCTTTGAAACAGGATTATTTGTACTTTCAAATGAAAAGAAATGCAGTTTTCATTAAAAAATAGCTGTTCATTGGTTTAGTACATATACTACAAACTTACTGGAATAAAAATAGGATCACTGATAGACATGTGCAGTGGAATTATATGTAAAAAACGTTTTTTTTTCTTATGTGCACAGTATCCTGCTCTAGTTTTCTGCTGTAAGGACTACATATACATTTACTCTCTGTCAATCAGACCTGATTCACCTTTTGATACAGGTAAGTACCACAGTGATGGGAGTTGATGTAGATGTTATAGCTGTTACCACTCTAGAGGTTCGTGGATCAGCCTACTGTAACAATGTTTTTAATTCATTCATATAGGAAGGTGGCAAGGAGAATTGGCCATAATTTCTCACATACAAAGGAAATGAAAAATGTCATTTTACATACAACAGAAAGAAAAGCAGCCAGTTGCACATACATGAGGCTAGAAATCTTCCTGGGTTTTTTGGGGTTTTTTTTTTTTTGGTTGACTTTTTTTTTAAATAAAGATAAGAACAAAGTAACATGTCAGATTCTTTCCTAAAACATTATCTGGCTTAATATATTGCTAGTGCAGTGAGGCAAGATGCCCAAAATTTAAACTCTCAGCTCTTTATCTTTATAACCATGTGGGTTTTTTTCCATGAAATAAAAAATTCTGCTAAAATGTTTTTTAACAATTTCACTTCTGTACTTGTTCCTGCTGTGCCCAGAGTTCAGGGACTCAGGGTATCCCTGCAAATAGCACTTAAGTAAAAATCATCTCTCACACTAATTTCCTCTGTACATGTCACTTCCCGCTGTCCTCTTTCTTTTTGGCTTGAGAAACCTGTAACATATTATCTTTGGCAATTGCTCAGGAACCATAAGCAAAGCATCTATTCCAAGCCTGTCTCTTGGTATTAGAAATTTACATGTTATTCCCAGTCTTTCCATTACTGCTCAGAACACTTGCCAAAATAGGAGTAATGTATAAATCATCAAAATCAAAGATGGGCCAAAAGCCATCTTTGTGTTGGTGTTTGTCAAACATTTTTCTTTTGTCCCAAGTTTTAGGCTTGAAATTTCTGAAGATAACAGCTTTAAATGTGTCCTCAGAGCTCAGCACCTCTCCAGATAGAACTAGGACTAGGAGTCTTACAGTAGATACAGAACTTATCTAGGGTAGAGGACTCATAATTTTGTATGCATAAAAGGCTGTTTAGATGCAAACCCTGTGGAAGATACTACACTCCTTGATAGCTTTCTTTAAATTAGAAGTTAGAAAGAGGATAAAAAATGAGAGACTGATGGTGGGGGGTGGATGTTTAGACCAGATGACATTTAGAAGTCCCTTTTAACTTTAAGTGTTCTGTAATTTATGATCTATATGTACAGGATTTACCAGTGGATGTTTCTAAGAGCTGTTTCTAACTTTATTAATTTTATGCAACATGAGTGGGTCACAAAGATAAGCAGAGATATGTACAATGGCATCTTTCTTATTATGTCAAGTGACAAATCCCGAAGAGGCACTCCCAGTCTTAACTGCAGCTCATAAGATTTGTCAAATTCTATAATTAAAAATTAATTTTTAAGAAGTGCCAGTTGTCAGCTAGATCTAATTCTTTATGAACTTCTAAATATCTCCCACTGATCACACTATTATACATTTGGTCTTTATTCCCATCAAAAAGGTATAAGCAAAACATCCACATTTTGAAATAACCCTTTGTACTTGCTTACAGCACAAAAAAATGGATATGACTAAAATATGTGAAGCAGGTCTTAAGGAGCAAAATAAAAGACAATAAGTTTCCACTGTCCAGTGTTAAATTGTTCATGTACATTTTCATCTGTAGAAATCAAGTTTGTGTTCACGTCACTAATTTATGCCATTTTAGCAATTTACTTTCCATTGGTTCAATGTCTATGCATCTAACCACAATCTTTTGTTAACTAAAATCTCAGCGAAGAGCTTATGCAGGCAAGTTTTCCTCAGGTCTAAGACAAAATCATGAGTTACATTGGCTCAGCTAAATGTGGTAATTGTCCAAGTTTTCATATTTGATTGAATCTGTCAAGTGAGTCGTGTGTTCCTACTTCAGACTGACACAGCAGGATTGCTTTCCTTTGAAACTTAGGGTCATGATCCTATTCATAAACCAGAATGCCTGATGTTTGCACATCGTGCTTCAGCTGCTGTGATATGGCTTTTACATTTCAGGTTCTGGTTCTACTACTCTGAAGAGTCACCCCTCTGCCCCTTACACTGGTCTTAATGTTATCCTTGGGATTCACAGCAGAAAAGGGATAAAAATGTGTGAGGGTTTTTCAAAGATCTTGTGACACCCTTGATTTTATTGCATATGTGTAATTATTGGCAATGTGTCACATCAAAAAAATATGTGAAAACAAAGTGTTGGCAATAAACAAGAACAGTTTAGGATGTTCAGTCTATCTCTATAGTTTTCTTCCAGTTCAATATCTGCAGGTCTGCTGTGGAGCCGGATGGGGTCCACCCAAGAGTACTAAGGGAGCTGGTGGAGGAGCTTGCCAAGCCACTCTCCATCATCTATCAGCAGTCCTGATCTAACAGGGGAGGTCCCTGATGACTGGAGGCTTGCCAGTGTGATGCCCATCTACAAGAAGGGCCAGAAGGAGGATCCGGGGAACTACAGGCCTGTCAGCCTGACCTTGGTACCGGGAAAGATTATGGAGCGGTTCATCCTGAGTACACTCAACAGGCATGTGCAGATCAAACAGGGGATCAGGTCCAGCCAGCATGGGTTCATGATGGTACTGCTTGACCAACCTGGTCTCCTTCTATGACCTCATCACCTGCCTAGTGGATGAAGAAACGGCAGTGGACCCCATCTACCTGGATTTCAGTAAAGCCTTTAACACCATCTCCCAGAGCATTCTCCTAAGAAAGCTAGTGGCTCATGGCTTAGGCAGGTGTACTCTTCATTGGGTAAAAAACTGGCTGGGTGGCCGAGCCCAGAGACTTGTGGTGAATGGAGTTAAATCCAGCTGGCGACTGGTCACAAGCAGTGTTCCCCAGGGCTCAGTTTTGGGGCCAGTCTTGTTTAATATCTTTATCAATGATCTGGATGAGGGGATTGAGCGCACCCTCAGTAAGCTTGCAGATGACACCAAACTGGGTGGGAGTGTCGATCTGCTGGAGAGTAGGAAGACCCTGCAGAGGGACCTGGACAGGCTGGACCAATGGGCCGAGGCCAACTGTATGAAGTTCAAGAAGGCCAAGTGCCGGGTCCTGCACTTCAGTCACAACAACCCCATGATACAGGCTTGGGGAAGCGTGGCTGGAAAGCTGCGCAGCAGAAAACAACCTGGGGGTGCTGGTCGACAGCCGGCTGAACATGAGCCAGCAGTGTGCCCAGGTGACCAAGAAGGCCAACAGCATCCTGGCTTGTATCAGGAATAGTGTGGCCAGCAGGAGCAGGGAGGTGATTGTCTCCCTGTACTTGGCACTGGTGAGGCCGCACGTTGAATACTGTGTCCAGTTTTGGGCCCCTCAGTACAAGAAAGACATTGAGTTGCTGGAACGTGTCCAGAGAAGGGGAATGAAGCTGGTGAAGGGTCTAGAGAACAAGTCTTATGAGGAGCAGCTGAGGGAACTGGGGTTGTTTAGCCTGGAGAAGAGGAGGCTGAGGGGAGACCTTATCGCTCTCTACAACTACCTGAAAGGAGGTTGTAGTGAGGTGGGTGTTGGTCTCTTCTCCCATGTAGTTAGCGATAGGATGAGAAGAAATGGCCTCAAGTTGTGCCAGAGGAGGTTTAGATTGGATACTAGGAAAAGTTTCTTCACGGAAAGAGTGGTCAAGCATTGGAACAAGCTGCCCAGAGAGGTGGTGGAGTCACCATCCCTGGAGGTGTTCAAAAAACAGGTAGATGTGGCACTTTGGGACATGGTTTAGTAGGCATGGTGGTGTTGGGTTGACGGTTGGACTGATGATCTTAGAGGTCCTTTCCAACCTTAAGGATTCCTAGTTTTACTTTCCTTAAAAATAATCCAGCCACCAAGCCAGGAAACATGAAATTAATTATTACTCTACCCTTAACTGGTTTAGTGGAGGACTTGGTACTGTTAGGTTAATGGTTAGACTTGATGGTCTTAAAGGTCTTTTCCAACCTAAGCGATTCTATGGTTCTATAATTCTAAGAAGGGGATGAGCCAGGAAACAAGGGTGACCCATGCACAGGCTGTAGCTTCACTATCACTATGTGGTCCCACAGGGTCTGAACACTGCAAGTAGAGCTCAGTGCTGGTGATAGGGTTCAATGACAGCCCCAGAAAGGATGTAACATCGTAATTGGATATACACTGCAATACCCTACAGGAGTTCTTGAACGGTCACTAAAATTTGCATGTCTTCAGAATGATCTACAAGACCTAAGACCTCAGTATGCTAAAGGACATCAGTACAAAAGGTAGGGGTCAGTGTACACGTCTAGATCAAGTCATCCTAGTAGCCCAGGAACCTTTTAAAATACATGAAAATAAGTTGATATTTTCAAACGCTGTAACATTCAACTCATTCTAAGTGTCTGACCTGGACACAGAGATAACAATCCATGTACTTATATGTAGTTCTCTAGGGCCAATCTAGGCACCTGAAGAGTATCTGAGTTATCTGCACAAGGCTGCATCACAGAAGAAACATTACTTTTTGCAGCGGCAGCTGAAGACTGCATACCATATTGCATCTAAAATGGCCAGAAACCTTGCTTAGGTACCTGACATTTGCTTCCCTAGATTCCAAGCACAGAAACATTTAGGATGTAAAAAAAAGGAATTGCTACAACCAGCATTCTCGGGAAGAATTTGCCTAAAATAACACAAAGGGCAAAGCATGAAGCTGAATCTTAAGCTGCACTCCTGTCTAGAATTTAGATGCCTTCATCTGTGCTGCATTAAGTTTCTCCAGTTAGATTCACATCCTGGACTCCTCTCCCGCCAGGTCAGAAGTCTCCAGACACTTTAATTTTCCTTATCAGAGGTCCCACTAAGCTCAAGAGTTCTAACGGGAGTTATTTAGCCATGAGCTTTGTAACTAAAAGCTGGTTGCCACTTTAAGTCACCACCCCTACAGTCGTATTTTACATATCACAGTTTTGCATTTCTAGGTCGAAGTAGAAGATAGGGACAGAGATGCAAAAGGCCTAGAGTGTGTAAGTCCCATCTAAGCTGCAGGAAGACATAAGAGAATACTGTTTAGTCTGGGCGAATTTCTCTTCTCCATAGATATTTCATGTTATTAATATTTAAGAGAGAAAATAAGGAAGTCATGTAAGCCTCGATAGAGCTCAGAAGCATGTTGAAACAGCCATGCATTTGCAAATACAGAATAGCCAGACTTATCATTAGAAAGCGGTAAGCAGGATAAGGGGACATAATTTTCGCAATAGTAATCTTTGCAGTTTTGATCAAAAGTTTAAAACACTCCATAAGTTCTAAACATATTTATTCAACCTGGCTGGTGCTAGGGGTTGCTATTACAATTTAATTAATCTGTTTGTTAGGGTTGCCCCAGCTGAACCTCTTTTTTCTCTGCTAAATGCTCTGACTCACTCCACCTTCCCTAAAATCCATTGCAATTTTCTGTGACAGCTGAGGAAAAATGTGTTTTATGTTAGACTAAATATTAGACTATTGTGTTTGTCTTTTTAAATTTCCATTCCTTGCCAGATCAAACACTTGAGCTTACTGTAAATCAGAAGTGTATATTTTTGGGAAGCTGAAACTTACAAATGACAAGTTGGAGAAATGAACTATGTCATCAAACTGTTCATCCTAAACACTGTACTTAGCTTAAATAAATCCTCTGCTTTTCATCATCTATTGTGTTGTACTGCTATTTTTCTGTGAAGTACAGTGCCACAACCATGAGGAGACACGGTCATAAAATAGCACAGAACTGCTTCAAAGGCAGGCTGGTCCCCGGTAGAAATTAGGGCAGGCAAAACCCTTTTGTAATTTATGTTCAACTGCAAAGGAGCATTGCAGCAGCATGGCACAGCTGGAGCATAGGCACACTGCTGTAACATCTTCTCCTTTGCCACTTTGTTCTTTGGCCATGTCCCAGAGCCCTGCAGGCTGAGCCAGGAGGGTGTTTAGTGCAGGCCTTGCTCCATCAACTCCATACCACTAGTAATCTTCCTCTGGGGCCAGCCCTAGGTGACTTATGGCTCCTTTGCATCAGCAGAGCTGATATAAATTGGGCCTCAGAGGTAAAATTAAGGAGGTTTGTTGGGCAGTGATTCATGTTACAGTATTTGACTAAAAAGATAGTGTTGTGCTGTTTACATTTTCAGCTGGGCACACACTCTGAATAGCAAGTAACTAGTTCCCAAAAAGGCAAAAAATCTTTTTTTAAAACTTATAAAGACTTGTACTTTGAGCAAAGGAGCCTAAGGAGATAATTACCATACTATTATCATATCTCTTACCAACAGTTAAATCATTTTTAGGCACTTCACAAAGAGATATAGGAAGAGCGCACACAGTTAAATGTAAATAAGTATAAGAATTCAAAGAGAGAGCTGTAGCACATTTTTCAGTGTTCGTCCCACTATGGGCTTCACATTTCTAAACAGAAACATTTCATAAGATAACAGAAGGAAAATGGTTTGTGTTCAGGTAGGGAAATAGTAAAGACAAGGAGTTTTTCAGAAGAAGCAGGTAGAATTAGACTTATAAATCACCTGGACCAATACTATATATGGAGCAAAGAAAAGCACATCTTTTTATAGGGCTATGCCTTCCTTAGTGTCGGAGCCGTAGGCAGAGATGAGTCAATTAGATTATTTAAACTTAATGAAAAAAATCTATTAAAGTTGTTCACAAGGAGATATTAAGGATACTTGATATCCACACTGAAAAAGAAATACTTGTCATAATTAAAACTTTATATGACAAAAAACTAGAAATAAGAATAAAATGGTTCGTTCACAGCATACTCAAACATTAATTTAATTCATAGGTTAAAATTTGGGTTGGTATCATTCAAAGTTCTTGCCACATGCTATATGAAGATTTATCATTAAATGAATGGCAAAATAATTAATATTGTATTTTGATATATGTTGCAAAAATACAGTGAGAAATTGCACCTATACGCGAAACACGGACTTGTAAATGTGGTTGAGAAACTGACTCTCATCAGCCAGAGATTCTAAGATGACATTTTCAGTCTTCTGTAAGGCAAGACTGAAATTCTTGCATCAGTGAATATTCCAGAATTATTTGCTTATGGTTTTTTTTTCTTAATAAAAACTGAAATAACACATTCTAAATTGACCAAAATATTTTGCTAACAAAAAGTAGGAAAAAAAAATCTTATTTCACAAGGAGAAAACAAAATATCAAGAAATTCCCACAAGATCATTTTCTGGGACAAAACATTCCATGAGAAATCTTAGTCAGCTTTAATGAAAATTAATGTAAGCAAAAATAACTAATTCTCCTACCAATTATATTGGAATGGTAGAAAAATTAACAAAAAGATTCTGTGGGCAAATATAACAAAACTGCTCTTCCCTTCGCTCTGTTTTTTCACAAGCCAAATGATATGTCATGATTTATAAGGAAGCATTTCTTTACCGAGAGGGTGGTCAAACACTGGAACAGGCTTCCTAGAGAGGCGGTCAGTGCCCCAAGCCTGTCAGTGTTTAAAAGGCATTTGAACAATGCCCTTAATAACATACTTTAACTTTTGGTCAGCCCTGAAGTGGTCAGGCAGTTGAACTACATGGTCATTGTAGGTCCCTTCCAACTGAAAATATTCTATTCTATTCTATTCTATTCTATTCTATTCTATTCTATTCTATTCTATTCCATTCCATTCCATTCCATTCCATTTGATTGTTTATATTTAAATAAGTAGTGGCTTCTTTTTCATGAGAGTCATGTGAATCCAACAAAGAAGAAGAAAGAGACACCTTTGCATTTAAAGTGTAACATAATAAAATCTAACATGTTTTTTGTATTTCAAAGTTGAAATTTATGCTGGCTGGGATGGAAGCCATCATGCAATGAGTTTTCTTAAAGAAAGATATAAATGAGTTATTAATTCTGCCATTTCAAATTTATAACTTACTAGAAGTAATGCATCTTGGTTCCTTTCAGAAGTAGGAGTTTTGTTTTGTTTTTTTTTTCCTATATATTATATGTTTTACATCAGCGGCAGCAATTAGAATATCTCAGACCCTGATTCTCTTTTAATTCTTTTAACCTTAATCAGCCTGGCTTCTATTCCACTGAGAAGTAGCCATTCCTCTTCAGCTTTCTAGTTCCATTGCCTTCTGGGGAGCTAGTATCCACTAGACAAAATCACAGTCAATTACAGTAGCCTTCCATTAGGCCTAGGTGGAATGGTAAAATTTGTAAAATTTCTCTTGCAGAAAGACAAGTTGAAGACCTAGTTGTTCTTCCCTCTAAATAGCATCTAGCTCAGTTGATTAAATTAATAATTAAATTAATACTATTAGACCTTTTCTGCAGGGATACAGAAAAGAAAACTTTTCATCCCATTAAAGAAGGATTTTAGAGAAAAGATGTTATAGAAACTGTTTCATGGTTCCTTCCCATTTAGAATGAAAGCATGTTTCATTTAATTTTATTTCTGGTGTCTCAGTTCTCCACTGCCACTTGTGAAGCCCCCATGTGACTCAAATTGTAATTTAAACAGTATCAAAATAAGTACTAATATTTACTTCTATGTCTTCATTACAAGTGAATCAACCTAAATTCCAATAAAACAATTTTAAAATGTGGTAATTATTTTGACTGTAGCCCTAGTAAATGTGACTTTTCCCTTACTGGCAATGGTCACAGGCTTTGTATGGATCTGCAGGCTTCTGACTTGTCTGGGCTTGTCTTGGCCTCATTTGGTTATACCTTAACTGCTGTCCCCCTGCCAAGTGACTATCACCCACCCTGTTTTAGCTAAAACCCCGTGAATACCTTATGATGAAGTTCTGACAAACCTCAGCCAAAGTGACTGCAAAGCAAACAATATCCCTTTGCATCCCCTGAGGCTGGGGGAAGAAGCTATTCCAGGCTTTGTGGGGAACAGATGAGAAGGAAGCAGCCGGTGTACAGGAAATGTGTAGAGGGAAACCCAGGCAGACCCCAAGAGTGATGTGGAAGGAAGCTTCTACATCACAGTCCTCCCAGCAGAGAGGAAGGAGGAGTCCCCACCATGAGCTCCCAGCAAAGATCTGTGTTCCCTTTTCCCAAAAATTTGTCTGAAATAATTAGATCTGGAGTGAAAGACACTGATGCTAGAATCAGACTGGCTTACTATCGGTTGGCAATTTCCTGAAACATGTAGAGTTTGGGTATACTGGTGGAGTTGGTATTAGCTTTTCATCTCTCATTGCTGAACATAAATCAGTCATTGCAGTCAGTTTTCAGTCATCTGTTAGATTTCAGGTTACATGGCAGTGGCTTGATAACAGCTCCATTTTTTTCCCCCAAGACTTTTATTTGCTTGAGGCATATAAGCAGTAATGCTATCTTCCTTGGCACATGTACTTTTATAATGTTGGCTTTGGGCATGACTCATTTTCAACACTACTTTGTAAACTAAAAAATATTAGCTTTTTAACCAAATTTAATTTGGTTAGTCACGACTCTTCAAACATCAGTTTCCTTTTTATTGTCAGACTTGTCTTCAGTCTTTGTTATGGAGAAATCCTCTTCCTTCAAGGTCAGAAAGTTAGTTTTCACAATCACTTGACATTATTGTTCCTTTTATAGCTACATTTTGTTATGGACAAATGACCAAATAATCAAAGGCAGATAATCAAAGTCTCAAATAAGTGTAAGATTTTGTGATTTTAATTAATTTTGACAGTTACTAGAGGATTATTTTTTTCTTTTCTCACCTTGACTTCAAATACCTACACTATGAAGCAATATTCTTTTAATATGTGACAAATATTTTGGCTTATACATTTAAAGATCTAGGTACTGATTTCTCCAAACATCAATGAGCAAATGCAATACTTTCTAGAAAAACAAAAATATATCCTGTAGAAATCCAGAAATGTAGTTAAGGAATAAATATGTCAAAGATTATCAAGATAATAAAGGTTGTCAAAGAGAGATGTGTGCTCTCTCTGGGAGTTTCACCCCTTTCTTGTAAATTGTCCACATAATTTGTATGAAATTTATATAAAAATCTTGTCTGCTTTTATTAAGACATCAGTCATTTTGTTTGTATAAGGAAAATAGCTAGTTTCTATGAAACTATAAAAATAACACTCTGTAACTTCTTCTGATATCCATATCAAAAGATGCCAGGAAATTCAATTTCAACCAGCATTCCAGATTGTTTATTAAACTAAAATCATAGTTTCATGGAAAGCATAGGAAAAAGAAAACATGTAAAATAAAGGATAGCCTCAGCTATTTGCAAACTACAAAAGCAACAATGAAAGCTCTAGGCATAGCACCCTTCCTATGAATACAAAAACTCTCAGTTTGTATTTTTTTTCCCAGTCATGTAGGTCAAATCAAGGGTTCTTTGGGGTCACCTGGCCCAGCCATCTGCTCAAAGCAGGGACAACTTCAAAGCTAGGTCCAACTTGGAATTTTAATGGGGTTGTTCAATGCCTTCACTAGTTAAATATAACTATATTTTTTACCTCCTCTTATAGTTAACTATGTGCTATTACTACAACCTTACCAACATTTCTCCCTCTTTTTCTAATTTCTACTTATACATCATTGGAAAACAGACTCTAAGGTAAGGTTAAACAGGACACAATCTTGTGTCTTAAAATCAATGAACACATAAACATTCTCATATCATCCATAAAGTATCTCCATTCTTTAACACTTGAATTAAAATTATTATGGTTTTTTTCTGTGCAAAAGAATAAGATGACTTTCTAATAAACAAAAATGTTTTCAGTCTGTTGGGTCCTTTCAGAGATTTATTTTGATCCCACATAAAAAGGTTTTATTCAGGGTGAGGGGGATATTGGAGAATGAATTTTATTGGGACAGGAAGTGCAACTATGTGGTACTGACAGCTTTGCCACTTTCCGATTTGCAGCTGCATGGAAGGTAATGTAAAGTAGAAGTAAATGTGCCTCCTTGCTTTATTTTTCAAAGGATGTCCCTTATGCAAACATCCATCCCAGGGAGAGAGTTTTCAAATGTACATCATTTATTTCCCCTTGTAGATGTCATCCTGATGCAGGCATCTTTCTGATCCCTACTGTCTTATTTAAATGAGAAATATAATTATGAGTAATAATAAACAATATGTTACCGTGAAAATGTTTTTCGTATGTATTTTCAAAGTAACAATTAAATGGAGAGATTTGTCTGCTGAATACTGTTGAGTTTTTATTTTTGTTTGTTTGTTTTGCCTGTTACTGTAAGTAGAACAGGTGTGCCCTTTGTCATAGTTTAGCCCCAGCCAGCAACTAAGCACCATGCAGCCGCTCGCTCACTCCCCCTGCCCCGGTGGGATGGGGGAGAGAATTGGAGAAGTAAGAGTGAGAAACACTCCTGGGTTGAGATAAGAACAGTTTAATAATTGAAATAAAGTAAAATAGTAATGATAACAATAACAACAACAACAATAATAACACAACAACAATAATAACACAACAACAACAACAATAATAATAATAATAATAATATACAAAGCAAGTGATGCACAATGCAATTGCTCACCACCCACCGACTGATACCCAGACAGTTCCCGAGCAGTGATCCCTGCTCCCCAGCCAACCCCCTCCAGTTTCTATACTGAGCATGACGTCATATGGTATGGAATAGCCCTTTGGTCAGTTTGGATCAACTCTTCTGGCTGTGCCCCCTCCCAGTTTCTTGTGCACCTGGCAGAGCATGGGAAGCTGGAAAGTCCTTGACTAGCATAAGCAGTACTTAGCAACAACTAAAACATCAGTGTGTTATCAGCATTCTTCTCCTACTAAATCCAAACCACAGCACTATGCCCACTATTAGGAAGAAAATTAACTCTATCTCAGCCGAAACCAGGACACCCTTCCTCTCCTTTTCTACGTTCTAAGCTGTATAATGTACACTGTTGCTTATTTATTTAATTCAGCCTTCTCCATTTAATAAATATTTTCACAGCATCATGTTTGCTACAACTAAGTATCACTTAGTCAAAAAGCAATAAAAATACAATTATTTATAATTTATTCTCCATCTGTTTAGCTTCACATTAATACCAGTAAACTGCCTCTTTATGGCCTAAAAAGAGTTTGCCTCTAAATACCAAATGCGAAGTTACAGCTTCCTGGTTCCACTGTACCTTTCAGACCTCACCCCAAAAAGACCTTCTAACTGAAATATTTAATAGTTTGCATCTGGATCATGAACCTCCACTTACTCAGCAACAAAGATTTAGCAAAAGGGTTTTCAAGAGGAAATATAAAAGAAGTCTCTGAGCTAACATCTTGTTTGTGAAAAAGATCCTTTTTATTACTTTGAAAATAAAGGGCATATAAAGTATATCAAATGTAGATATACAGCTGGGCAAATTTTTACAGTGTCTTTTGTTTACTTGTCTGTTAGATTTGAAGAAAACTTGCTTTTAGTGAAGCAGACCTGTAAAAAAAAGCAACAAAAATAAACCAAATTATTTTCTAAAACATTCAGTTTTGAAACCAAATTTATTTCATATCTAGATTTTTTTGAACAATTAGATTGTCAAAGGCAGGTATCCAAAAGTCAAATATTTTTACTCTCATCATTCTTTTTTTAGCAGTAGGGAAAATATTTCACACAGAATCACAGAATGGGCAAAGTTGGCACGGACTCCTGGAGATTATCTAGTCCACCCCCCTGCTCAAAGCAGGGTCAGCTACAGCTGGTTGCAGAGGGCTGTGTCCAGCTGGGTTATGAGTAGCTCCTAGGATGGAGATGCACAGCCTGTCATTACCAGGGCAACCTGGTCCAGTGTTTGATCACCCTCGGAGCAGAAAGGTTTCTTCTGTTTAAACAGAATTTCCTGTATTTCAGTTTGTGGCTATTGCCTATGGTCCATTCACTGGGCATCACTGAGAAGAGTCTGGCTCCATCTTCTTTAGTTTACTCCATCGGGTACTTACACACATTGACAAGATCCCTCTGAGCCTTCTCCTCTCATCTGTCTCAGCCTTTCCTTGTGTGTCAGATGCTCTGGTCCCACAATCATCTTATGGCCCTTCACTGGATGCACTACGGTGTGTCCCTTGTTTCTCTTGCACTATTTGTTTACACAGTCTGAAGTCTATAACTTTCTAAGAATCACATATTTTCCTAATGCTAAGAAAATTCTGCCTGTGTTTCTTCTCCTGAGATCCTGTGCACAGCATTTTCCTTCCCCTACCGCTATTGAAAATGTCCTCTAAGGACTAAGTCTTTAATGGTGAAAAGAGGTAAAGCACAAGATTTTCTATGCAACTTGCCCCCCTCATTCACCCAAATGATTCGTGCAGTCAAACCAGTAACAGTTATTTTTGCAACAGTAACTTCCTCCTTCACTGGCTTCCAGCACTTCACACAATGAACTAGGACAAGAAGATACTACACATTGCATCCTTTATCTGGATTCTCATCTTCTGCAATAAAAAACAGGATTTTTGCCTTAATTTTTTTCCCCTCTTTGGACCAATAATTTTTTAGGGATGTCATGGTTTAACCCTAGCCAGCAACTAAGCACCACACAGCCACTCGCTCACTCCCCCTTCCCCAGTGGGATGGGGGAGAGAATCGGAAGAGTAAAAGTGAGAAAACTCCTGGGTTGAGATAAGAACAGTTTAAAAACTGAAATAAAATAAAGTAAAATAGTAGTAGTAATAATAATAGTAGTAGTAATAATAATAATATACAAAGCAAGTGATGAACGATGCAATTGCTCACCACCTGCCAAACAATGCCCAGCTGGTCCCTGAGCAGCGATCGCTGCCCCCCTGGCCAACTGCCCCCAGCTTATATACTGAGCATGATGTCATATGGTATGGAATAGCCCTTTGGCCAGTTTGGGTTAACAATCCTGGCTGTGCCCCCTCCCAGCTTATCACTAGCAGGGCATGAGAAGCTGAAAAGTCCTTGACTAGTGTGAGCACTACTTAGCAACAACTAAAACATCAGTGTGTTATCAACACTATTGTCATGGTAAATGCAAAACACAGTATTATACCAGCTGCTAGGAAGAAAATTAACTCTATCTCAGCTGAAACCAGGACAAGGGAAAAAAACCCTACACTTTTGGAGACAACATATTTCATTTTAGTATTTTTCAATTAATCCAAAGAAAAATGCTATTTTTCCCCTTATTGCTTTTGCAAGTGTGTTCCCCTTCTTATTTCTTTGAATTTATTTTGCTTTGTCTGTTTTGTTTTGTTTTGTTTTCCATTTTTCCTCTTGCCTTCCCACCTGCTCCTGAAGAAAACATTAAAAGCAAATAGCAATCTGTGGAAAACATGCATAAAAAAGACTTATTAAACCAAATAAAGATTTGAGAATTACCACATTCATCAGCCTAATTCCATACCTTTTGATGTCTCTGACATCATGTATTCAGTTACTCAATGTATCTTCAAATCCAAAGATATGGCAGGGGCTCAAAGCCCATTTCAGTTGTGTGAGAATAGGAATTCTGTATAGGATGCAACACTTGTATGTTAAAATCAATTATTTTTCCACATTATATGTGTATGTCTAATCTTTAAAAGCTATTTTTAATTTCCCAAAACAGTCCTGTGGTGCATATTTGTAGTAATTTTGAGATTTTGAGTCCTTTGAGGTTTTTTCACATTGAATCTTCACTGTTTCATATTAACCTGCCAAATTTAGCTGTGGTGAAAAGAGCTCAATGGACTTCATTGTACAACAGGGCTGTTTTGTTGTAATGTTACTAGCCCACCATTTGCTAACATGAATTTGCAGTCTCAAAAATATTTGTTTTGCCCTTCAGATGTGGAAACTCCAGATTTCTGTAGTGTCTCCATGACTCACTGTCTTGGTTTTGTGCATTATAAGTAAATTCCTCACTGCCTATTGTGATTTATTACAGTGAGAGGTGTTGAAAGTTGAGTCATGAAATCTGAAGTCTGGATTCAGACCAAAAACACCACAGGCATATATTTTGCACTAGGGATGCTATGAAAATAGGCCGTTCTGTTGCCAAATATATATTAAGACACACCCCCACCCACCCCCCCAATGTTAACTGTCATAATTTCAGACTCCAAAGGTTCTAGCTATCAAGAGATGTTTAGCTTGGAGCTTGCTCTGTTCCTTATTTTACTGAGTGCTGTGGAGCTCTGATCCTCTGTTGCCTTATTCTGACGTATTTCCATTGTGTAATATTCTAACAATAGAGCTATAATGACAAACAGAGTAAAAGAGTAAATAATGACTAAAACAGTTACACTGTTTTTCTGTTTTAAATTATTTTAATTGTTTGAAGAATAAAAAGTAAAGTACTTCTTGTATATAATTAAATTTAGGTTAAAAAACCACAGAAATATTTGGAAATACCACACTGACAATTACCTATTGCTTTCATGTAAGTCTATGTCAGAACCACAGTGTTATTTCAGACACAGCCAGAATAATGTACCATTCATTCCTTAGTATTAGTACACTACACTGTATAATTTATATGAATGATAGTCACACTTCAGCTTGCATGTTAAGACAAAAGCAACATCATATGTTAAAATTTGAAAAATAATTACTTTTCTCACACAAGCCAATTTAAGACTGTTGAAAACTTTGTATAGTGTTTATTGAATTCTGAATTATTTGAATAGCCAATGCAACACACATCACAGAGTCAAAATTCTCTGATAGATTTTATAGCTAAGAAAACATTCCAGATACTAACGTAGACCAAGCACTGGATTACATTCTTTATGTAGGTGAAAAACCAGAAAGCTGTGTTAATCATCCTGTTCTCACATTATTGAAATACACAAGTGAGTTCTACAGCATTGTTATAATTTTATGTTGTTGGAACTTGATTAATTTTGTTGTCCTTAAATCCATGACACAAACAGAAACATAAGCATTGCTATTCACATGAACTAGAGTAACATCATAAAAATTCAGGGTTGGAAGATGTTAATACCACTTGTGATAGCAGTTAAGCATCTAAATACTTTCAAGAATGAACAAAGGAAATTACTACAATAACTTTAGTATAAAATAGTTTCATAAAAAGTATATTAATAGATCCATTTCTCCTTATTTTTCTGATATAATATTATTAATTTCTAGAATTCTTTAAAAATGTTTTATAATTTTATTTGCCTACAATCACTATTAAGTCTGTTGGACCTAAAACAGAAGTAGGGTTTTTTTACCCTTTTATAATTTGCCACTAATGAAGTAGAATACAACTTTTTAAAATTTAGTATATTTTACATGACAAAATTAAATATTGTTGAAAAAGATCCCTCAAGATGTGCAGTAAAATCCTGAGATTGTGGCAGCATGGGTATATGGAGTAGAAAGGAACTGAAGAATGGATGTTTCATCACAGTTCTCATTTTCAGAAAAAAAAAAAATACACAGAAATGCAAAACCTCTCAATGGTATTGACAACAATAAAAGGTGCTTTTCACTTAGAGAATATGTGTGGCTGTGTGTATGTGTTGGTGTGTGTGTCTGCATTTAATATTTCACATACATACACATGTATATATGCTTCATGGAGATGCTTGCCTTTCAGTGTAGAAGGAATATTTGGAAAAAAAGTATTTTGGATTGTTAAAAAAGGAGCATAAACTGGGAAAACTAAAATATAATAATCTTTGCAGATACAGTGGAGTGTCCAAATATATTCTTTACTGAAAATTAGATTCTGAATGTTTGACATCTGCATGTGCTTTTGCTTTTCCAAGACAAACACATTGTTTTATAGAAATAGCTTTATGAACCCAGCGTCTCTTCTGTATAGCTAGCCTCTTGGAAGATTCCTATATTATTTAAGAGTAGTGGATTGTGGGTAGGGACCTAGAATCTGCGTTTGTACTAATAAATTAAATAATGACCAGAAATGTCATCTAGGACTGGAATCTGATCATCTGTAGTTTTAAATTAATAGCATGGTCCTTAGCAGACTTCTGTCCCATGTCAGCCATTATTCTCCCAGCAGTTTCCAAATACAGCTACAACATTGCACAGGTCATTCCCAGCAAGCAGTTTGAATGCACTCACACTGTCTAAAAGGCCAAGACGGTTTATTAACACCATGATGGGCTACTCCAAGGCCAACTGGCCTGAGCGCCAGTGAGCCTTCCTGGGCACACCTGGTGTCTGTTAGCAGAGGCATGGATTCATAGTCCAAGGTGACATCCTTTCTGACCATTTTACGTATTCTCAGTAGTGCACAAAATCTGTCTTCACCTTTCTCAAAGGGGAAAGAGGGTCTTTGCACAGGAGCTGGTGGGGCTCATTGACAGGGCTTTAAACTAGATGTGAAGGGGGAGGGGGAACGTACCAGGCTTGCCTGTGACAAGCTGTGGGATTGTACGCAATGGTTAGAGGGACGGGGTGCTACTGTGAGCCCTCAAGCTGTTGTGCAGAGGCATGATGGGGGTGCTGCAGCACAGTTGAAGTCTGGCAGAGATGAGCCGGGGGCTCCTGAGATAGTTAGAGCTCACAAGGAAACCTTCATGAAACACCCCGAGGGAAATACGGGATGTTCCACTAAGAAGGTGACACGGCCAACAGCCCAGATGAAATGCCTCTACATGAACACACGCAGCATGGGGAACAAACAGGAGGAGCTGGAAGCTGCTGTGCTGCTAGACAGCTACGACCTGATTGCCATAACAGAAACCTGGTGGGACGAATCCCACGACTGGAATGTGGCTATTGATGGCTACAGGCTCTTCAGAAGGGACAGGCGAGGAAGGAGGGGCGGAGGCATTGCCCTCTACGTAAAGAAATCAATAGAGTGTGAAAGGCTGTCCCTGAAGAATAGCCACGAGCAGGTCGAAAGCTTATGGGTAAGAGTCGGAGACAGAGGCAACAAAGGGAACCTTGTGGCTGGTGTCTACTACAGGCTGCCTGATCAAGGGGAGCCTGCTGACGAAGCCTTCTTCCTCCAGCTCCGGGAGGCTTCGCGCTTGCAGACTCTTGTCCTGCTGGAGGACTTCAACCACCCCAACATTTGCTGGAAAAGCAACACGGCGAGCTGTAGGCAATCCAGGAGGTTCCTGGAATGCATAGACGACAACTTCCTAAGCCAGGTAATAGACACATCTACCCGAGGGGACGCGATACTGGATCTGATGGTCACCAATGCAACTGAGCTCATCGGTGATGTCAAGACTAGAGGCAGCTTGGGCTGCAGTGATCACACATTGGTGGAGTTCACGCTCCTGAGGGACATGGGAGAAGCGAGGAGTACAGTCAGGACCCTAAATTTTAGGAAAGCAAACTTCCAGCTCTTCAAGGAGTTAGTCAAAAAGGTCCCCCGGGAAATGGTCCTCAGGGAGAGGGGAACAGAACAGAGCTGGCAGATCTTTAAGGACACCTTCCATAGAGCACAAGAGCTATCAGTCCCCAGCTGTAGAAAATCAGGCAAGGATGGGAAGAGACCAGCATGGCTGAATCGAGACCTGCTGGTCACACTAAAGAGTAAGAGGGAACTGCACAGGCAGTGGAAGCAGGGACAGGTGTCCTGGCAAGAGTACAGGGAAACAGCCCGGTTATGTAGGGATGGGGTCAGGAAGGCCAAGGTGAGGATGGAGCTGAATTTGGCAAAGGATGTAAAGCATAACAAGAAGGGCTTCTACAGGTATATCAACCAGAAAAGGGAGGTTAAATAAAGCGTACCCCCCTTGATGAACAAGAAAGGCGAACTTGTATCAATGGATGAGGAGAAGGCTGAGGTACTCGACAACTTCTTTGCCTCGGTCTTCACCAGCAGCCTCTCTCCTCACCCCTCCCAAATCGATGGACCAAAAGATGGGGACCAGGGGGGTAAAGCCCCTCCCACTGTAAGGGAAGATCAGGTTCGAGACCACCTAAAGAACCTCAATGTACACAAGTCTATGGGACCTGATGAGATGCATCCCAGAGTCCTGAGGGAATTGGCTGATGTAGTTGCCAAGGCACTCTCCATGATATTTGAAAAGTCATGGCAGTCAGGTGAAGTCGCTGCTGACTGGAAGAAGGGGAATGTTGTGTCCATTTTTAAAAAGGGAAGAAAGGAGGACCCTGGGAACTATCAACCTGTCAGCCTCACCTCTGTGCCTGGGAAGATCATGGAGCAGATCCTCCTAGAAGATATGCTCAAGGACATGGAGGACAGGGAGGTGATTCGAGACAGCCAGCACGGATTCACCAAGGGCAACTCCTGCCTGACCAACCTAGTGGCTTTCTATGAAGGAGTGACTGCATCAGTGGACAAGGGAAAAGCAATGGATGTCATCTACTTGGATTTCTGTAAAGCGTTCGACACAGTCCCCCACAACATCCATCTCTCTAAATTGGGGAGATATGGGTTTGATGGGTGGACTGTTTGATGGACAAGGAATTGGTTGGGTGGTCACATCCAGAGGGTACTGGTCAATGGCTGGATGTCCACATGGAGACCAGTGACAAGTGGGGTCCCTCAGGGGTCCGTACTGGGACCAGTGCTGTTTAACACCTTCATCAATGACACAGACAGTGGGATCGAGTGCACCCTCAGCAAGTTTGCAGACGACACCAAGCTGAGTGTTGTGGTTGACACACCAGAAGGATGAGATGTCATCCAGAGGGACCTGGACAAGCTGGAGAGGTGGGCCTGTGGGAACCTCATGAGGTTCAACAAGGCCAACTGCAAGATCCTGCACCTGGGATGGGGCAAACCCGATATCAATACAGGCTGGGGGATGAAGGCATTGAGAGCAGCCCTGCGGAGAAGGACTTGGGGGTACTGGTGGATGAAAAGCTAGACATGTGCCAACAATGTGCGCTTGCAGCCCAGAAAGCCAACCATATCCTGGGCTGCACCAAAAGCAGCGTGGCCAGCAGGTCGAGGGAGGTGATTCTGCCCCTCTGCTCTGCTCTGGTGAGACCTCACCTGGAGCACTGCGTCCAGCTCTGGGGCCCTCAGCACAAGAAGGACATGGAGCTGCTGGAGCGGGTCCAGAGGAGGGCCACCAAAACGATGTGAGGGCTGGAACACCTCTCCTATGAGGCCAGGCTGAAAGAGTTGGGATTGTTCAGCCTAGAGAAGAGAAGGCTGCGAGGAGACCTTATTGCGACCTTCCAATACTGAAAGGGGGCCTACAGGAAAGATGGGGAGAATCTTTTTAATAAGGCCTGTTGTGACAGGACAAGGAATAACGTATTTAAACTAAAGAAGAATAGATTTAGACTAGACATTAGAAAGAAATTTTTTACAATGAGTGTGGTGAGGCACTGGAACAGGTTGCCCAGAGAGGCAGTGGAGGCCCCATCCCTGGCAACATTCAAGGTGAGGTTGGACGGGGCTCTGAGCAACCTGATGGAGTTAAAGCTGTCCCTGCTCACTGCAGGGAGGTTGGGCTTGATGACCTCTAAAGGTCCCTTCCAACCCAAAGCATTCTATGATTCTATGATTCTATGAGTTAAATACCGTCATTTGCCTGTTATGTGCAATAAATTAGGGCAGATAGAAAGATTTTATTTTTGACCACTACATTTTGAGTCCTCTTCACAGATTCTCATCTTGTTAAATGTATTAATTCTGGTAAAGGCCTTTCTCTCTTTGGAATAATACTTTTTCACCTCTGTAAACAGCAACTATTTAAAAAGAAAAATGAAATACTGATTATTACAACTATAAAGTTATTGTGAAAGCACAGAAGATATCTAAATACCAGGAAATCTGGACAGGAGCTTGGTCCTGTTCTCTATACTCCATCACAAGTTTACAGGAATTAATACATGATCTGACTATGCAACTATTTTTTCAGGAAATGAGCCAAAGACACTATCCTTCAAGCTGACTGACTAATTTTTTTCTGTCTATGGACTTTAAGGGGTCAACAAGGAAAGCCCACTCTGCTTAAAAACTGTCGGGTCTTTTGTAGATTTTTTGTGTTGGTTTTGAAAAAGAAAAGAATGATATTAATTCACCCTTTCCTCCCCATTGCCTAAAATACCATTTGCATTAATATATAGGATTTTTAAAATATATGAGTTTATTGTGACTTTTTTGCATGATAGGCAAGACATCAGATAGAAAATCTGCGTATATAACATTAGACATTTTATATCTAGTTCATCATACAGTAATCCCAGCCAATCTGTAAATGAAAGAATTCATTAGAGTGAGCATGAAGTAGAAGGTCTTGCATTATATGTTTTGTATTCCCTATTCTGCTTTTCCCTTCTGTTTTCTTCCCCAGAGGTATAGCTGTGATGCTCTGTGTGCTTTCCAACTAGAAAAATAGCTTGCATCATATTCAACTGTCATTTTTACATGTTGCACTCACACAGATACAGATGAGTCCTACAGCTCTGAACTAAACTGGTCATGGGGGAGCACAGCACAGGGATATTGCTTGCAGCCCAACACCACATACATTAGAGTGAATCAGCGCTGGGGGCAGGAGAAGTGCTTGCCCCTCCTCTCCCCTCACCAAGTGTTTTGGAATCAGTTGGAGTGATGATGTTTGGCTTTATCTGGTTTATGTGCTGATTTATTGTGGTGGGAAGTCTCTTCCTACAGTTTCGGTAAAATACACAGTCACTTCTGTGGCTTCCCCCAGGTGTATTACCTGTTGCTGTAGTATAGGTTGGGCTGCTGTGAAGATTATATGCTCCATGTCTGGTCATTGTAGAAAGGCACTTCCTCTTGAAGCAAGAAAATAATCACAAAAAAGCATCTGCAAATACCTGCAACAATAAACTGCTGTTAAGTCAAAAGGGATAAAGAAGGGAACACGAACACCATCTATCAAGTAATACAACAGCTCAGCACGCCTTTTAAATTAGGGTCTAGATGCAGGTGCACTTGAAAAATATCCTCTTCAAGCACAAGCTGTTAAAGGATGGGAGTTCAGATGCCACCTGTCCTTCTGTGGGAGTGAACCTTTCCAGACAACAGCTGAATCAACTGCCCTTACAATTCACATACCACAGGCTCATAAATCACATTCCTAGGGAATCACCATGTTGTCACCATCAAATCTTTGAAAAAAATCACTGTGAGCATGTGAATGTATTTCATTAATTGGATACAGTGATTCTTTAATGTTTTTCAGATTAAAAAAAAAATATATTACATTATCAGGAATGTGTGACATTCTTAAAAGTCAAAATACACTTTACCAGCTTTTCAGTATGTACTGTATGTTTTATGACTGCAGAGCTATCCACTGCAAAGTTTTGTTCTGACAGCAATTTATATTTTTCCCCATGTAACCACTGAAATTAGTAAAATTCAAAGACAATACCAGTGTTAGTTGCATCCTGACACATTTCATGATGATTGTTTAAACAGAATTAGTCACAAAAATTAATTAATTTCAAAGTGGCTTAGTTAAACTCAGTTAACTATCTATATCAAATTATTATTCAGCTTTAAAGTTATTTAAATGGCATTTAGCTTAATTCACTTCTAATGAAGATCTACAAGTAAATATTAATATTTATTTTTATACATTTTAGATTGCAATAGGAGCCATAGAAGGGCTTCTACTTGTGACTAAGACCTTCACAATTAGCAGGAGAGAATTGAGTCCTAGAAACTAAATTACATTAAATGTGCTTTTATTTGAAATAGGAAGGAGCCAAAAAGAGATTTAAAACAGTTTCTGTAATGTTGTTTCAATGTCATTATTTAGTTGGAATTAAAGGCTTCTTTTCCAGGCCCCTCCAGAAAGTCCCTAATAATTGTTATTAATATTTCAGGAATGGGTTTGCATATTTGCTTTTTTCTTTTCCCCTTGGAATTTTCCTCTTCTCCAAACTTTTACCCTTTGAAAATTAACAAAAGCCCATGAAAATGAAAGAAAAATCTGTGTGAAAGCACATTTTAAGAGAAAATAAGGACAACATAAGGAGATAAATGAAAATTATAGTAGTGAAATAGCATTTACACATATTAAAGTGGATTCTAATGTTACTGCATCTTTCACAACACCTTCCAAGATATTTTACAAAATAGAAATACGAATACTCAGGCATGGTTGTGAAATATCTGAACAAATAAATATGTATTAAGATAGTCATTAGAGCCTGAGGGTTTATACTTTCTTTTCAGTTAGTCATCTGAGTTCAACAGAAGGTTACAGTGGAGGGACCAATGTCAGGTTTTTTCTCAAGTGGCTTTAGGTGCTCATTTTTATGGGATATATACTGAGAGACCTTTCAAGTAGGCATCTTTTAAAAATCAGGGCCATAAAATTGTTTCAAGATGGACAAAAATTCCTAGGACTTTTTTTCTCAATCTTGACCTGAAAACTTTGCCTTTAAAAACATAACAAAACTCTCAAATGTGGAATAGATTATCTCCAGTGGCTATCTAGACGTGTATTACATGCTCTTTACTATAATCTTTGGATGATAGAGCTCCAACTATAATACATTCAAGTATCCTACATTATTCCTGATGAGGTTTCAAGAGAATTGTCCTAAGCAGGGAATGTCATACTTCAGATACATCTGCTCTAGCTTTAGAGTAAAAGCAAGAATGTCTCTTGGTTGGAATGCTGATGTATAAATTACTTTCTACCCAGTAAAAGGGAGGACCCCTATATACAGTATATCTTCTGTGCTAACAAGTGCACAATTTCCAAGGCCAAAAGCAGAAAACTGTTCCAGCACAGTACATACTCGGAATACACACCGTTCCAGGGCAGTACACACAAGCCTGCATCAGATTCAACACGTGGAAGAGCTGCAACCACTAACTGGGTATCATTATAGAGGCTATATCCTGTCTGTATTTGGATACAGAGCTTCGAATCCAAAAGTAGCTGTCAGTCATGAAAATCCTTATACCAAGCCTCTGTGCTTACAGTTGTATAGGAGACTACAGGAGGTGCGTACAAATGCTACTCATAGGAAATTATGCCAACAGCTGAAAATTTTAAACATTTTTTTTTTTGCAATGTAGAACCATTTTAAAGCTGATTATGTCCAGCAATGAACCTATCTATCACTATGTTGTAACAGAAATACACTGAGGAACTCTGCAGTGGGATAAGGATGCTCCATCTGCCTGAGTTTAACCTCTTTGAACAGTTACCTGAAACAATACTTTGTGTGATCACAGCCATTACAGACATTTTTAAAAAAAACACCAAAACTATCAGTTCTGACCTCCCTTTTCCTGCCTTTTCCCCATGGCAAGTTGCATTTAATGTGAGACATGAGTGCTGTGAACCTTGTAATTGATCTGGCTGTGTCTCAGTGGCTTAATTGTGGATTAAGGTCAAAAGTTTGCAGTGTCACCAATTTCTAAATGCTTCGAACATAATTTTTGCCACTGAGCACCAGGGAGGAAAATATATAAAACTGAAATATTGGTATAAAAATGCCATAATTCTGACCTGATGAAAAAACTTGGATTTTTATTGGATTTCTGAGTAAAATAATATATATATATATTTTGTAGACAAACATAATCTTTTTTATTAGTAAATGGAAAAATAGAATCCTAGGAGATTGTTTTTAAAAGACCTTCTGTGGTTTTAGTGGAAAAATTAAGATGTATATTGTGCTTTATATTCAGCCTGAAAAAGAAATGGACCACATTCCCTGTGAACCTTGGAGTTCAAACATGTTTTCAATACTTAGCTGTATAAAAGGGAGCCTTGCTGACTACCGCTGGTCTCTGCATGACATGTCACTCCTGATACAGGAGACACATCTGTCTTACCAGTTTCCTGGTTGAGCCATAACAGCTGAAGTAAAGACATGGTCTGTTATTCAGAATCTCTGAAAAAATGTGCTGTGGCTCTTTAACTGTTAAAGTGCTCCTATACCTCAGCTCATTGATTCATCCCACTCCTGAGCTGTCCTTTTCTGTCACACTTTACTCAAGCTGGATTGAGGTAAGACTGTTAGCATTAGGAACTCACTCTGTGTACACCTTGTGCCATAGGCTACATCCACGCCATCCAAGCCTCTCTTGCCAGGTGATGCTAGTTTGTAGACCCAATATGGCCTTTCAAGTCTTTATAGAGTTTAAGGCAAATGACATTTTCTCCCAAGGACTGTTTCCAGTGACTGTCTTTTCATCCATTTCCTTCCCTAAAAAATAATTTTGAAATATTTATGAAATTCAATATGACTTCTTAGGAAGTTGAACTGGCCTCTTTTTCCCTTCTGTATTGTTTTGCTCACATTTTCCTTCTCTTGATGCACAATTTCCCTGTTTTCTTTAGAAATTCTTCTTTACTTTAGACTTTATTAGCCAAATTACTTCCAATATTTTTTTTTTACATTCTAGTTTATAAAAGGCACAATATATCAGTACCAGAGTTGCATAGTAAAATGCTTATATGATTATTACACATCTCTACTCTACGCACACTTTCAGCAAACAATTGCTGTAAAAAATAACAGTTGAGTGAAACAGGTTTTAGACCTGTTTAGACCTTGCATAGCTTCATCATTTTTGCAGAATTCTTGATCTGTTTCACACAGTAAATCAATTTTTTTGTCTGCAAAGACTCTTTTGTTTTCTATTAAGACTATACCAAACCACAAAAAAAAAAAAAAAGTTTTGTATTGCACTCAGCAATTTTGTTGGACACTGGTCACACAGCAACAAATCTATGGTTCAAGTTCCTTTGCTTTCTTCAAATATGGGATACTTTGACTGTGGTACAGTAGTAAGTTATCTTTGACTGCAGAGAGATTACCCAACTGCTAAGGTGGAATGCCCTTATTCAAGCAAAAATGAGTTGTCTGGAATGAAGTTTTGTAGCAGACAAATGTACACCTCAATGACTACATTTTGAATTCACAGCTCCTTGCTAGAATAGGTCATGGACTTGGGAGGAAAAATAGAATAGTTAAACAAGTACACATTGAGTTTGCATGAATTAGCAACTTGGAATTTAGCTTGCCGTCTACTAAAGATATCTGATTATTTTGCTAATCAGTGTGATACTTCAGAGAGATGGGATCAGAAGAAAGATTTTAGAAGTCATTGGAAGAGAGTAATATATAGCCTACTTGTCTGTGTTTCATGAACTGCTTACTTACGCTATTTCAGCAGTTATCCCATGATGTTTTAACTCCTCACTACACTATAGATTTGATTTTCAGCAGTTTGAAGGATTTTTTTTCTACTCCCAACGTAGTTGTCTACAGCATCTGTACAGAGCTGGCAACACAGAAAGAAGGTTTTCATTATTTGTACCTTAACAGCTGCTTAAAAGATCCCAAAGACATGACTCGGGCTGATGTGATATTTGGAAAAGAGATCCATCTTCATAAAAAAAAAAAAAAAAAAAAAAAAAGGCACTCACCTGAGCCAGTACAGATGTTAGTAATCACATTAGCTTTATTCCGGACGAGAAAATATATTTTCTAAATGTCCATCATGAGACTATGCTAAAAACCAATTACTAAATCCAAAACTGAACAGTTCATGTGTAGTCAGTGAAATCTTTCCATCAGCTAATTTAAAAATTACAATGTGCAGAATTGAGGTAATCTGAGAATTTCATACACAGGGGGATATTCAGACAAATAATCAGGACAGGAACTAGGGGAAAAAATGATATTCATGATAATGAGATGCTTAAATAATACTGTCAGGTCATTAAAGGATGAAAATATGAAGAGTAAAAGTCTCTAAACAATACCAATAGAGCTGTTTTGCAAGAGAAAATGGTCACTGTGGAAGAATGAATGAGAGAAGGAGAAAAATAAATTTTCCTGCATTTTCTTAATAGCTAATTAAAAAATATTCACTACTTTGAGTTATTTTTTCTCCTTTTCTAAAGAATTACTTGTGCAGGCTTCTCTTTTTATTTCATTCTTTTTTTTTTTTTTTTTTGTCTCTGACCTTTTTTGAAAGAGAGAATACCTGAAAGATTGGAGCCATTTCTTCAAAAACACTGCTGAGCACTGAGGACAGTGTATCTGGTCCCTGGGTGCAATGCAGTGTTGTGTTTGTACGTTGGATTGGGAGGATCAAGCCTGTACTTGAACATAAACTGCTTCCTTGCACGTTGCATCATACTCTGCCTCTGGTCTGCAAGAGGAGTCAACTGAATCTTGAAGCTGTAACACCTGAGCACAGGATTACAGATGCTTGAGAACAGACAAGACGTGATCCAGGACTTGCAGACAGCTACACCACAGTACAGGCATAATGAATGATTTTTTTCAGATGGGTCCTACTGTTCTTCCCCTGCTGGTAACATCTGTCCTTAGAAGCCATTAGATGGAAATTATTTTCTTCCATACAATCAAATCAGACAGTTCCAATAGGAGTTGAGAGCCTCGGCACTTTCTGAAATCCTATCAAAAAGCCCAATTACATTTTTTCAAACTTGTCTACATATAAATTAATTACAAAACTATTCAAAAGAAAGTATTAACAGAATTCTTACACTGAAATAAATGAAAGGTCCAGATAGGTCAGTTTCATGTCATCCCACTGAAATGATAATAAATATTTGTCCATTCTTTTTTTTTTCTTTAATCTAAATGTACTAAATTTCTAATAGATGTGACAAAAGAAAGGAGGTCAGCTTTTAAGCATTCAGAGTTACCTGTTTGGGTGCTGGAAGACAAATATTTCTGTCACAGTATGTTTAATACAAGCTGATTTTATTTCCTTTTTTTCTTATTTTAAACAAAACTGCAGTTCTAATCTAGATAAAGACATCCAATGACAAAATTGTTTAAATCCTTTTCTTATGTTTACAGTTTGCTTTGATGCAACAGTATTCTTTTCTTGTTATTTCTCTTCTTTTCCTTTTTTCCTCCTCATACTGAGTAAGCAGTTCTCTGTTAACAGTTCATTTGGGCCTAGATATGGATCTTAATTAACAGAAAAATTGTCAGCAGGTACTAAATCCCTGCTCAGGAATAGAAAAGAGTCCCAATGGCACAAATTTTCTCAACATCAATTTAATGAACCACCACTATCTAAATAGACCAGACAACCAGGAGAGTGTATGTCTTTATTAGACATGCTGCTCAAAATATGCTGTGTGAATCAAAAACTAAACACCATATTGTATCTTTCAAGAAGGATGAAAGCTTATACTAAAAAAGGAATGTGGAAAATGAGCCATACTATAGTCTTTAACAAAAGCAAATGATAGACAGAAAAGGCCATAGTAAGATCTGGTTAATTATCCAGCCTAAACAAAATTGTTTCCTACTCTGCCTAGAGGCAACATTAAAACTTCCTAAATTTTGTATGCCTGCCCCTTTCAGACCAATTCCAGTATCTACACACGCAGGTAGCTGCATAATTAGCTTCAACAGTCAACAGCCTGATGGTACCACTTAACCTGGCAAATGAAAGAAGTCAAGTTCACATACAGAGGAACTTAAAATACTGGCCTTCTAGGTAATTTACCTAACAACTAATATGTTGATGTCTTGCTGGCTTAAAAAATACAATACAATAAAATAAATCTATCATAGATTTAAGAAATTTTTAGAAAAAAAAAAAAACAAACACAACTCAGTATGTTTCCATAAGAAGATTTGCTGTCTTGGAACTGACATTTTCCAATTAAAATCCGATCTACCTGAACTGAATACTACATCTTATTGTTTGTTTGTAATAATTCAATTATTGCAGTACAAGTCAATACATCTCAGTAAAGATATACGTAAAAATTATGCTACTTACCAAGGGTGAAGTATCATTCACGGAGCGTGGGTCACACTTCTATGCCCAGTCTGAACATCTACTCCTTTTTTTCTTTCTTTTTTTTTTTTTTAAATTTAGAGTGCTAACTCTGACATCCATACCTAGCAAAAAAAAAAAAAAAAAAAAAAAAAAAGTATTAGTTTCAAAGTATTGGTTGCTTCCCATCCTTTATTTGATCTTCCACTGCCACCTGATTTGTAACAAATGCTTATTAGCTTTTGCTGTTGGAAATTGTCCACGTATTTTTGGTACTTTGGTGAAAGAGCCAGATTGTACAACAGGAACCTGATTCAGAAAAGTGTTTTCTCATCAGTTACAGTAGCTTCTGTGAACAAAGTGAAGCCCAAGTTCTTTGGGTTAGGATTATTATTTTTGGAGCATTCACTTCAGTAAAGTCTCTTTCTTCAGAGAGAGAATTTATAGAAATTTAAGACACCTCCCAAAGCTGGAAGGCAGTGCTGTAATAATGGATCCTCCCTCATCTTCAAGAGATCAAGACTTTTGCCCTATTACTTGTTATTTTCTTTTTCTTCTATATTGCAGATAGAGATATTCTTTCTATATTGAAGATAGAGTCAACTGTGCACATGACAGGAGGCAAGGAGGTCAAAATGAGGTCCAACTCCAAATTGTTGTTTTCTAGGACTTTGTGGCTTCTGAATCGGTAATCCAAGTCTACGAACTCCAAGTTGATTTTCCACCATAGACTGTCACTAGAAGGTGTCTCTTCTCTCTCTAGATATTATAACATAGAGATGAGAAACCTTTCTAGGTAAGGGTTCAGTTTGACAGACTAGCACTGTCAGACATGAACATATTTTGTGAGACATAACTGGTCTATTCTGGGGTTATTCAGTACAGTATATTTGCAGTGAGTTTTTACTAGTTCCCAGTCTCTGTCTGTGGAACAGCTGAAATGTGTCTGAAGTCACTCTAGTCAATGAAAAGATGAAAGAATTATTTCACAATATTCTTGACATACGCTTCATGGTTTACGTGTTCTTGTGAATTTTATCAAATGTAATTTTGCCAGAAATACAGTAAACAAAATATATCTACTGAGAGCATTCTGATTTATAACTACTTATTAAAAAATCAATATTGAGTAAAAATCAGTAAAAGCCACAGATTGAATCAAAATGCCAACTAAATGTTAGTAGTTATGTGTCTTGTACCTGGGTGACTTCATAAAGTTTATTAGGCAGAAAGTTAAAGGTTTCTGCCATACTAATACTACTAAAACTCAATGTAAAGTCAAAATAACTTCCTATATCCCTAAGAACCCCCAGACATCTGGATAAGAGTTCTCTGTTGGCCACTTAACCAAAGGTTTATGCCAAAAAACTCTTACCTTGCAGCAGGAAAAGCTCTGGACACCTAATACATCTCAATTAAGTCATTGAAATGCTCTTTCATATTTTCTGATTCATAATCCATCTCCTTTGTAATAAAATAATGCTTACTCTTTATTTGTTCAAAATTCTTTGCAAAACACTATTTAAATGCTCCGTAACTAACATTCATAAATATTTACGGATGCACTTGTCTCTAGAGCACATGCTGGTAAGAGAAATGTTTCTAAACCTTATACTTTTGATATTGTTTTTGAGGAAGCGGTCTTACAAGCTGCCAGCTGCAGACAGTTATTGCTTGCATGTTTTTGTATAAAACTTTTCTGTTTTGCAGACTTCTGTTGTGGCAGCCAAGTAAGCATGAAAATAACTCATGCACCTTTCTAGAACTTCACAGAAGACTAGAACGAGGCCTCACTACAGTATTACATAAGGAAAGTAAATAATAAAACTTTCCCTGCAAAAGTTAGTACTTGTCGTGGTTTTCTAAAGTAAAACTCCTTATAATTATATGTGTTATAGTTAATAAAACTTCTCACTTGGTGATGGAGAAATTAGTCAGAAGTACTTGTAATTATTGTTTCCATTCCAAGTCTCTAATGCAGGTGCATATATACACATATAAACTATGCTTCTTGGTACCACACATGTTCTCTTATATGAACCAGTTCCTGACCACTGAAGTGCCTGAATACTGTAGTAAATATTAATTAGTTGATAACATGTATTTCATTCAATGCAAGTTAATTGCCTGATATTTTCCTTCCAATGAAAGATTCCTCCCAAGAGAAAAATAGCTTCACTCCCTAATATTTTTAAAATTAGTTTAGAAACCTCAGATGCCAAATCCCATTAAACTTCTAGTCAGACCTAAAACTTCAGCCCTTAGACATCTATGCTTTAGTTAGGCATGACAATACTAAAAATGCTGTACTTGGAAAGCTTATAAATTAATATCTGTTCACCACAGTGGGATGAAGGTGAAATTTCAATATCAACTCAAAATTTTCAGGTAAGTAATTAGGTAGTTTAAAACTTTCCTGTTCATGGATCATCTATATACTAGTTGAGTTAAAGCTGGATCCAGAATGTCAGAGAGAAAGCCATGTATCTGTGGCTTCCCATTCATCTCTTCCCTACTAAGCATTGCATCCAAAAATGACTCAGGTTTTTATAAACCAGGACAAGTGTGCTTATGAGATGAGATGATTAATGAGAAATTACTCTGACATGACAGAAGAAAGTTAAGTTACAGAATCATAAAGTACCAAGCTGGACCCCATCTCAGCTACATTTAGAACTGGCCGGAACTAACCACCCATAAGAAGAGCAGTAAGATCTTGGCTAATACAATGTAATTTACCTGAAGATAACTTGGTAGTATGGAGCTGGAAGTAAAAGAAATGTGTTAAGTGAAAGTGGAAGAAATAGATGGCAAAAAAACCAGTACAGAAGAAATATTAAATTTTAGTGGGTGAATGTAGTAAATAAGTCTTCCTCATTCCCAAATCAGGTCATGTTCTTCTGTCCTGCTACTATCAGTGCCAGAGAGCATTTCTTTTAGCTTCAAGAATACACTGTCCAAGACTTTCTTTCATTGGATCCATCATTTGGATGAAAAACTGGACATGAGCTGTCAATGTGTGCTTGCAGCCCAGAAAGACAATTGTACCTTGGGCTGCATCAAAAGCAGCGTGGCCAGCAGGTCGAGGGAGGTGATTCTGCCCCTCTGTTCTGCTCTGGTGAGACCTCACCTGGAGTACTGCGTCCAGCTCTGGGGCCCTCAGCACAAGAAGGACATGGACATGTTGGAGCGGGTCCAGAAGAGGGCCACAAAAATGATCCGAGGGATGGAAAACCTCTCCTATGAGGAAAGGCTGAGAGAGTTGGGGTTGTTCAGCCTGGAGAAGAGAAGGCTCTGGGGTGACCTTATTGTGGCCTTTCAATACTTAAAGGGGGCTTATAAGAAAGATGGGGACAGACTTTTTAGTAGGGCCTGTAGCGATAGGACAAAGGGTAATGGTTTTAAACTAAAAGATTGAGGTCGATTCAGACTAAATATAAGGAAATAATTTTTTTATGATGAGGATGATGAAACACTAGAACAGGTTTCCCAGACAGGTTGTAGATGCCCCGTCCCTGGAAACATTCAAGATCAGGTTGGATGGGGCTCTGAGCAACCTGATCAAGTTGAAGATGTCCCTGCTGATGGCAGGGGTGTTGAACTAGAAGACCTTAAATGGTGCCTTCCAACCCAAACCATTCTATAATTTTGTGATTCTATGTTCATTTAACTACAATGTATGCAAAATAGAGGGGCTATTCTTGGAACTGGGTATCTTTAAGAATGCTAATAGACACTAAAAAAATTGGCATAATCCAGGAGAGATTCTATTTTACCTCTCTATGGACCTTATTCAGCCTCTGTTGCTACAATAATTGGATGTCAGCTAGCATATTATTAACGTATGGGAGTTCACGATACCCAAAAGCATAATGACACATTGGTGTCATTAACAAATGGTGAATTAAGTCACAGAAGGGCTAAGAGTTTTGCAATGAAGAAAGTCGTAGCAGGGAAGGAGTGAAAGATTTGGCATGCCTGTCACTAGACCATTTTTTCTTCCAAATTCATACTGGGACTGCAGCTAGATTTAAGAAAATAAAAAATGGAAAAGTAAACTCCCTTACTCTTCTTGAATATATTTGCAAAAGAAAGCATTTGCTAGAAAGTTTCAACATCAGAATTTTGGATAGGAGGCTGATATCTGATTCCTGAAGTGCATTTCAATTTCAGCTCAACTTTCTTATGCTCTGAGCAAGCATGTACTGGGTTTCTGTGAGATTAACTATCTCTGTGCCCAAAGCTTCTGTAATGGGTTCTCATAGGCCCCAGTTCTGAGAATCACCAACTGATATGCCAGCTCCCCATATCCTACAGCTGTAGCATCACAGACCTGGTATCATACCAGACAGGTTACAGTAACCACCTAAAAGACACTGTTGTAAAGTATAAAATGATCTAGTTGGATCATAATGACAAGTCTTCCCATATCCAAAAAAATGAACCCTGATGAGTTGTAAGAGACAAATAGGAATAGCAGACATATGAGAATAAGACCAAATGTTGTCTGGAGACAACAACTGAGATAAGAATATAGTCAATGTCATAACTTTTTTAAAAAAAGAGTAATACTGAGATTGCCAGGCTGTATTGATGACCATCCCTGGAGGTATTTAAAAGACGTGTAGATGTAGCACTTAGGGACATGGTTTAGTGGTGGATTTGGCAGTGTTAGGTTTACGGTTGGATTTAATGATCTTAAAGGTCTTTTCCAACCTAAATGTTTCTATGATGCTACGATTCTATGATTCTTATAATTTCTGAGCTATTTCATCATTGCCTGTTCAGAAGTATGGAACATACAAGGGTTACTAGTTTCCATCTCAAACTGAAAAAAAACCCCAAACCTCAACCCAAACTACTTACCAGTTCTAACATTCTGTACATTTCAGAGATATGGAAAAACTGAAAAACATTCCACACAAAACCCAGTCACTACAAATGTATTCTCACCTCAGTTAGGGTAAACAAGTAGGTTTTGACAGCCTTTTCAGCCAGGGCTGTAACAACCAAAACTGCATTAGTGAGACAGAGTTTTTTCTTCATGCCATTGATAATCCAAAGAAGAAGTCAAGAGCTACCAAGTTTTGTATTATATGTGAAATTGTAACAGCCTGATTTTTAAAATGAATCTCTGAAGTCTTGAGGGGAGTAACTTTTCAGCAGCTAAAGCTCTGGAAGTTGTTTGCAAGGGCAACATTAAACCAATATGTCATCAGTTTTGGCTCTCACCATTGTGACTCAAACAAACATACGGCCTGAAATTGTTTTAAAAGCTGCTGCTTTTAAAAATCTGTCCAACTGTGCTGCTATCTACAATTCCTCCTTACTCACTGCATCAAATTAACAAAAGATTTTCATGAAAAACAAAACAACCACTAAGCACGTGCCTGATCACAGCTAACAAGCACATTTCTATAAAAACTCTCCTAGGCATGGAGAACAGTTAACATAGGACCATCTGCACTGCTATAGTCAGTGGCCACTCAGATGCCTAAATATATTTGGTACTTTCCAGTAGTCTCCTGACTTCGTCCTTATGTACTTAAATTTTCTCATGAACCTAACCCAAAGCCTACTAGCTTAAAGAAAATTACAAAAAAACAAAAAGGAAAAAAAAATTCCAGATGTGTGGTGGAGTTACTGAGGCATATCTGAAAACATGAGTGCAGAGCCACTCAAGATCAGCTGCTTTTGTAACAAGTTAGGCAGGCCTGATCCAGGTCTTGTCTAGAAGCCATGCAGTCATTTTCATATGGGACAGTCAATGAGCTGACAAGAACTGCATCTCAGACTTCCCCCAGGTAACTTCATTGATGAATTAATTAAGCTTCATCCTAAACACTTACAGCTAGTTTGTTCCTACTATTCCTGTTAGAAGACTATTATGGAACATCACTCTTAAGTGGTCTGAAGATCTCCTAATTTCTCTCTGTTAGGTCTCACCAATACCTTCTACCATGCTATACTGAGATCACAATTACATTTGTTAAAAGTAGGTCATTCTTCAAAAATTCTAGAATGTTGAACCACCAGTGGATTAGTCTCCAGGTACATGCCTCTCCAATTTGTTTCTCTACACTACATCCCGTCTTCCTCTAGAACCTAAGGTCATTTATGTTTTCCTACCTAATCTCCTGATTCTCTCTGAAGATGTTATTGATGATGTCTGTCAACTGTGTGCCATCAGTGAAGTTCACTAGTGCAAGGTTATTACAAAAAGACAGCCCTTCAGGCAAATATATTTTTGCCTTCATGACTAATAAAATCTAAAATAAAGTCAACCTCAGTACTGGTTCTTGATGGTTTACTACAGTAATGACTTTCATCAACATAATCTGCTGTTGTATTTTTTCATCCCATCAGCAAAGTCATCAGTCCCCAATTCTTCTACTATGCTCCTTTTCCACCATCACATGACTTAGACTGGATTTATTTCATTTGCCATTCTTTAAAAATTACAGTATCAACAACAGAATCAACTACATTTGCTGTATCTTCAATGAAAAATATTTTCTGTGGCATAATTTACTTTTGTAAATAGAACTCATATTTTTGTCTCAATTTGCAATACCAGCAAACTTGAAGCCTTCCTTGTGGAGAAAGGTTGATTCAGTCCCTAAATATAATCATTCCTGGCATTGTCCTTGCAGACATTGCCAATTGTATCACAAAGATATACTAGTTTTATTTTGTAGTTTTTCTGCTCCCCTGGGACCTTGGATGTTTCAAACACTTCTCATTAATGCTTAAAATAAAATTATATCTTTTCAAAGGAGAAAAGCTGTTTAGACAAATCCATTGAGTTACTTTGTGCTGTTTCCTCATTTAGCTCACTTTCCGACCAGTTTCCAAAGTTGTGAGCTTTTAATCCTGTAAGACTGCTAAAAAGGACTGAATCTCTGTGTAAAAAAGCTGAAAATACAGGTCACTCTGAGATTAACCTCCTGCTTCCCAAGTTTCAGAAGAATTCTTTTACGGTAGAAAAAACTAAAGGTTTACTCAGGTGGAAAAGAGTAAAAAAACAGTGTAGAGAAATCCAAAGATAGGGAAAAGGTCAGGAGGGAATAAGACAGGTATTCAGTTAAGATCTGGCAAATTATGCACAACTAATATGTGAGAAACACTGCTACCCTATCTGTTCATAAATGAGTTCATAAATATGTGCACAAAGAAATGTTAAGAAATTGTTTATCACTTTACATTTCTTAACCCTCTAATTCTGAATCTGTGTGGGAAATGGTCTTCCTGTCAGGCACAATATTCCTAAACCTTATAAAAAAGCTTTTTACATTCTATGTAGAAAGAAGATAACAGAATAATCAGTACCACAAATCAAAGTCAATCACAATCATTCTCAGATCACTGAACATTTAATTATTAATATCAGCAAAAATGTGTCAACAGGAGACATTCATAAAAGATCCAAGAATTACCACAACCATGGGAGAATGTAGGAGATACAAGAAGATGCAGAGGGTGAGAGTTGCAGGTTCAAGAGGTTTCTCTGCATATCTCCAGGCAGCATCCTGACCAGTAGATCACTGACTAACTTATGGTGTCTCCCTCACACTAGAACCTAACTCTTTTAAGTGAAAGTATAAACATGACAGTTATGTTTCCAGGTAATCATTCAATATTAATGGACTGATATTTTCCATTGAAGAGTCCCAACTATCTAGATTTATTTCTTCTGGGAAGTGACTTGTAAGTTTGTGCTGGTTTTGGCTGGGATAGAGTTAATTTTCTTCATAGTAGCTAGTATGGGGCTATGTTTTGGATTTGTGCTGAAAACAGGGTTGATAATACAAGGATGTTTTCATTACTGCTGAGCAGTACTTACACAGAGTCAAGGCCTTTTCTCCTTCTCACACCACCCCACCAGCGAGTAGGCTGAGGGTCCACAAGAAGCTGGGAGGCAATACAGCCGGGACAGCTGACCCCAAATGACCAAAGGAATATCCAATACCATATGACATCATGCTTAGCATATAAAGCTGGGGGAAGAAGGAAGGGGAGGACGACATTTGGAGTGATGGCATTTGTCTTCCCAAGTAACCATTACGTGTGATGGAGCCCTGCTTTGCTGGAGATGGCTGAACACCTGCCTGCCGATGGGAAGTAGTGGACGAATTCCTTGTTTGGCTTTGCTTGTGTGGGTGGCTTTTGCTTTACCTATTAAACTGTCTTTATCTCAATCCATGGGTTTTCTCACTTTTACTCTTCCAATTCTCCCTAATCCCACCAGAAGGGAGTGAGCAAGTGGCTGTGTGGTGCTTAGATGCTGGCTGAGGTTAAACCATGACAAAGTTATTCATCTCCACTGATACTTGCATCATTCCATATTTGCAATTAGCTCTTGAAAAATATATAACTGATAATATTTCTGCACCTTGATACATTCACTTTCAAATCCATAAGGAGTGTTCTGAAGAGCTGCTCAAACAATTATATACCATACACAAGTAGAGAGATGTTTGGTTTTATTTTGATTTTAGGTGAGGGAAGATTCATCATATGAATTCATGTTGCTTTGTGCCAGATCATAATAAACCTTAATCTTGTCCTGTGAGAAAAGAATACTGATCTGTTTCATAGGCTATTACGAGATAAAAATTGTGACCATTACGCAGTACAGTAATGAGAAGTTCATAGACTACCTTACTTAGGTATTTGTTGCTATTCATTCAAAGCAACCTTTAAAGCCCAGTTTTAATCACCAAAATGAGCAAAATACATTGCAAAGCTGTTTATTTTTTAATAAATATATTTGCAGTTTTTATTAGAATATTTGCTTAGCTTCTGCTGTGAGCATTAATCTATGCAAGATATTTTTTTACATAAATACATTTTGGTCTAAAAGCTCAATTCAGACCTGGCAAAGATCTTTAAAATAGCATAACGGGGTTCCAAGATATCTTTTTGGATTCTAAATCTCTTTTAAAATTAGCTTGAAAATGTCTGTCCCATCCTATGTATTCATATATATATATATAAAAGCAATGATAAACCTGAAATTAATGTAAAATATGAAATGATACACAAGAAAATAAAAAATGAAGAATATGCAACTCAGTTACACAGGCTAGGCTCTCCATTTTCCTGGACAAGCCACTGTAGTATATCTAATTAAGGATCACAAAGCTGTAGCTGAAGTTAACAGTTCTGGATGTTTCTTCTTCAGTGAACTTAAGGTAAGTAATCACATCGACAAGTGAACACACAGGGAGCAGAGCAGAGAAAAACCACAGTGTTCACAGTCTTATTTTTCTGGCAATACATAGGAGGAATTTAAAATAAGAATGGAACATGAAAACAAACGGCACTTTCAGATTTAAACGTGCTTTGGTTTATGCAGGGCGGAACAGTTAAGCTGATTTAGAAGAAGAATAGAACAACAGCAATAACAATTCTCCTAATAGCCAAAAAGAGGTGTCATCATAAATAACATCACTGAATAGTATTGTCCTCTACAGTTGGCTAACTACATCAGAGCATTAACCACAGACCAGTCAAGTCATCATTAAGTTGTGATATTCTATAAATCTTTCAAATATGTAAACAAGATGGGTCACTTTGAAGTGTCTTGTAATTTTAACCAATACTCCAGGTTAAAAGATAATGTTCAAACTGTAAATACTTCATATATACTCACATAAAAGGTAATCAACACATTCAAAAATGAGACTTTCAGTCTGTAAATTTCTCATTGTTTATAAATGTCACTTGCAGATTCTATAAAATACTTCAACAGAATTAAATTAAAATAACAATCTGTGCCAACCTCCCTCCCTTCCCACAGGCTTAGTTCCCTGATCCATTTAATGATCTTGTTTCAATACAGTAGTAATGTATTATGAAAGTCTGGCAAACCAAGCATCTTTGTAAAATATCTTTTATATTACTATTATTTTTACCTACTGGCATGCCTTTAACGGCAAGCTGTAATCTAAAAAGTTGAGGATAAAAAAAAAATTGAAATAACAGCTAACTTTGCACTCATAACACTGAAATAGCTTTGTGAACAGTATTAAACATTTTTCCACCCTTTGATCCAAGTATCAGCTATCTAGTGTGTATACATGCTTTCATTTTTAAGGAGAAGCGCTCTTTGTTACTGTACTGGAGTTTGGTTTTAATATAAACTACTGCAAAGAGCTATGTTATCTGAATTTATATTCTGACCCCAATCACATTTTCGCTGTAGTAAAGGAAAAGTTCTTTCAGTCTCCTCATGGATGAGAAATCTATCAATTATGAACATATTTTGAACAGAAAGAAAAAAGGAGGAAATGGCCTAAAGCTGTGTCAGGGGATGTTTAGATTGGATATTAGGAAAAATTTCTTCACAGAAAGAGTAGTCAGGCATTGGAACAGGCTGCTCAGGGAGGTGGTGGAGTCACCATCCCTGGAAGCGTTCAAAAAATGGGTAGATGCGGCACTCTGGGACATGGTTTAGTGGGCATGGTGGTGTTGGGTTGATGGTTGGACTGATGATCTTAGAGATCCTTTCCAACCTTAATGATTCCTAGTTTTTACTTCCATTAAAAAATAATCCAGCCACCAAGCCAGGAAACATGAAATTATTACTCTACCCTTAACTGGTTTAGTAGTGGACTTGGTAGTGTTAGGTTACTGGTTGGACTGGATGATCTTAAAGGTCTTTTCCAACCTAAATGATTCTATGATTCTATGAAATAAATTTAGTAGCAAGAAAAGACCATTTCTAGAATTCTACTTTATGCCTTCTATGACAACATAGTTACTGGTGCTTCAAAGTCATGAAATTCTGAATGAGCTTTGAAAAGAAACACTTAACAGAATCTCAAGTCATTACAACCTACTTGTAATTCCCTCTTCAGTTTCCATGTGCAGGCAAATCATGGCATGCAGAAAGGATCGAGTCTGCTTCCAGAATACAAGCCTGGGGCAAGGTGACATGATTAAGAGGAGACAGTACATATGAAATTGGAGAAAATGTATGCAAGGGGGTACCTCCCTGCCTCTGTGTGCATAAGAGATGTAGAAGATTGTCCTTTTACTATGGCAGTGACGATGTAACTCTGAAACGAGCCCACTTCAGGGCCACAGCAGTTCTCCAGCAGATTTGGAAAGAGACAGTTGCTACACAGTTTTCAAATACTGTCACACAAACCTCCCATCGCTCCATGTCATTCTAAAAATGTTGAAATCTACAATATATTAGTTCCTGGGGTTTGGAAACATGCGAGTGAACAGGTATATTAAGTATCTCATTACACAAAACTGTTACACATGAACTACCTTTTCTGGAGGCAGGGTTTATGGCTGATCATGAGCTTTGTGAATCAACAAAGCTGTGAACTAGGAGGGATTTAAGGAGTAACACAAAAAAATCCCAACAACAAAAGGTCAAAATATCCCAGCAAAGGAGTGATTATACCTATCTCATTCTTGGCAGATTTAACCTATTCTGAAAGATCTCCAGGTCTTCCAGACAACCTGTTCCCTATGGTATCTGGGGAGGGGGGGTCTACGAAGTTCCTTACTGGCAATATTTTTTACCAAAGGCACAATATTTATCAAGGGTATGAAAGGCAGCACATGCCTAATTATGATGACATAAGCAAGAAACTAAAGCACTTTTCTATCCATCCTGAGTTTAAATTCAATTTTCTGAAACTGTTTCCAGTTCTGTGTAATTACAGTATTTCCAAAGTATACCAAAACACATCATTTTTGTAGGTGGCAGCTTCCACCTACTATGTCTAAATGGTCATCTACCACTTATTCTGTCTTCTCACTGACTTTAGGATCCAACTCAGCTTTTAGGCTCACCTCCAATCCTATACCTGCATCACTTTTTTCTAGTAAAGTTCATAGAAACATCTGACATTTTGGGAAGTTCAATGAAGAACAAATATTTAACTCTGTATTGGAGGATGGGGAGCAAATCACGACTGTCTGAATATGACAAATTAGTTAAAATGGCCAATGAGAAAAAAATAGGCTATTTTTATCTTGTACCTGACTAAGCCTGTTATACCTAGGAGCAACCAGAAGCATCGAGAACAACACACTTCTCTCTTTACAGGCTGATCAGACATTTGCACGGCATCTCTCTGCTCAAAGATTTCAGTTCAACCAAGGATTATAAAGAGCAAGATAAGGGGAAATCTCCACCAGCTCTAGAGCCAGCAGGATTGATGGAGTTTTAAAGGGAAGCTAGTGCTGGGTGACTTAAGAGATGCCTTCCTGCTTTTCAGCCCCCTCCAGCATGCATTTCTGCTCCCCCCAGCCTACCAAGGAAGGTACCTCCTTCAGACTGAGAACCATGGAGGAAGAGAGATACTCTGAGCAGAGGGCTGGGGGAAGAACACTGCATGGAATTGCACCATTCAGTGGTCTGTAAAGCCTACAATAATTCAGGAGTTTCCTCTCTGGAAGTAACAATTTGGTAATTCCAAATGTAGTACCTGGTCACTCCAGATCCTTAATGGCAAACAATCTTTTACATTATCTTGGGGCCACTTTTGCACAGCATCATAGAGTAATAACGCCCATAACAATGATCTTTCTTGGTGCTAATTTTTCATGATATGCATGGCATGAGGATGAAAGAGGTCATTTGTTTTCCACTACACCAGACAAAGAAAGTCTGTCTCACTGTTTTTCACAAGCTTGGTAGTTTTTCTGGCAGGTTGTTTCTAGGGCAGTCTAAGAATATTGTTCTCAGCCACTCTAATAGGTTCTGTGATTGAAGGAAGAAAAGCTTTTTGTATCCCTTGCCCCTTCCTCTAGTTTCATATGAAAAAGAGCATGCTTCGTTTGCCCATACCTTTTAATTTTGCATTTTTTCTGCTATGCTTACTTCTAGAATTGCATTGCATAGATGAATGGTAGTAGTTGTACAGTCTCAGTCCATGGGAAAGTTATTATATTCACAGTTTTCTTTTCTCACTTGTAATTGATTCCAGAGAGAAATCACACACATTAATACATATTACCTCGTTTGCAGTACAGATGTCTAATCATGAAGCCATTCCCTATGTGAAACTCCCACTGAAGTCAGTCAGTCATGCCATGCAAGTGGACAGCAAGGTCAGGAGCAGATTTACTTTCATAACTTTTTTGCACATTGACAGAGTATGTTTACTTTCTAATACATTACAAAGAGTGATGGGTAAACCACAAAACATCTCAACACTTGGACAAACACCAAAAACTGTGGATGCTCTTTTGAACTGTATTCCAACTGTCTAAAGCCACTTGATTCTCCGCAGCTGGGCTGGAAGTCTTACAAGATTAGATATTTCAGCACTTCTGCTTCCCATCCTAGCTAAGTGGAGATAGTTTAAATTTGAAAGGGGGGGGGGGAGGGAGAGACAGAAACAAGAACATTGCAAGCATTAAATATAAACTACATTTTCAAACATTAAACTGTTAATCTGAGACTCCAGTAAAATTCTGTTCTTAGCATGGGTATCCCAGTGACCCTGGCCCCAGACCATATAACACTTTATTTGTTTTCTCACTCACAGCAGCCATAGAATACTCATTTCTAACCTAGGTGGTGGATTTAGATCTCAGCCAAACACTTTATTCTGATACAGACAGCAGGACATCCCAGTCAGTGATCCTGGAACTAATGGACAGACTCCTAATGATGCTATAACTATGACAGAAATGAGACCCAGTCTTGATTTCATCTTAGTTTCCCTGAAACTAAAAGAGCAGAATGCTGAAACTTCAATCACCTTTCCTATTAAGGATTATATTCTTCTAGCTATTGGAAAATAATGTGGCTCCTGAGGGAACAGCTGTTGAGTTTTTGATGCAACCCACTGTATCAGTTACTTTGCATATCTCATTTTTACATTCCCATGTTAATCAACCTGAAGTTTAAATTAGCCAAACTTAGTCATATGTAAATTCTGATATTTTAATATCATTTTTCTTGATGACAGAACTATGCATCAGATGCCCTGTTAAAGTAAACACTGCACTAGATTAGCACTTTCTTTCTAAATGATGTTGTACTGTGTTTCTTGGCCAGATGTTACGAGAAACTTAATCTGAGGCTTACCCTAGCAGGTACTGATGATTTTGTTCAAAACACTTACGCAAGCAATCTGGCTGGCTGCTTTAAAGCTTCATTACAAATACAGTAAAAGTTCATAGTTAGAACAGCTGCATTTTGCTCCATTGCCTTCGATTAGAGTTTCAATAACATAAGAAACTGAAATCCTACATTACATACCTACTCATTAGTTCTTTTAACACCTAAGCTCTTCTTATATTAAATATTTCAGTGAAACTGCTACTAGCATTAATAGATAAAAAAAGCATGTTTGTGTATTTAATTTATATATGTTTCATTTTAAAATAATTTTCTCAGAAAAACTGTCCTGGCTGCCAGGGAGCAGCGAGTGGGGCTGCATTGGAGCGGAGATGAGCCGGGAGCCACGATGACCTCAGCACTCCAGGCTGGGCAGTGATGCTCCCACAGGCTGCAATCCCATGGTACCTGATCAGGCGTGGTGATAGCAACAGGTCCAAATGACCACCCCAGACAAGGCAAGGCAATGAGTCAGGTCCACAGTCCAGCCATGAAGATAAGTCAAAAATGGCAGGAGTCTGGGTTAGAAGCAGGAGTAGAGATAAGGCTACACATAAGCTCAGTCCAAGGCCCATCCAAGAAGCCCAGCCAGGAGGGCAGAACAGTAGGTAGCAGGACTAGGCACGTGTATACTTACTGCATCACTCAGGCAAAGTGGGGGTGCCCAGACCTTAGCTTAAATGGAGTCCCTGGATCCACAGACAGGTCCCAGATGAGGCTGGTCAGAGCAAGTATGGCCTTTTGGTGCCCCCTGGGACCTAGTAATTTTCATTGCAATATACTGAAATAAGAAGTAGATCCCATATCTTTGAACCCTTGTGAAAAGTATCTCAATGGTATTATTTTTTCAAGTGTGGATTTCTTCAAGGCTGGGGAAGGGGTAACATCTGGGGTACTATACCAGGCAGAAAGGGAAGCTAAGCACTTCTGAAAAGGCTTTCTGTGTAGCTGACCCTGCCTAACCCCAACTAGCAAAAACTTGATAAGCCAGTTTTCCTGTCCTGCTTCCTCCTGCTGTCCCTCCTGTCATTTGACACTACAGAAAGCCACTGAATATGTCAGAGCAGCTTCAAGGAAGTTATAATAGTTGCTGAACCTGAAAATGGCTCCTTGTAGCCCAGGAGGTGGGGGAGAATTTTCATACTTAGAGCAGATAAAGCTGCCTCAGACATATTCAGCAGAAACAAGAAAATATGTGGGATAGAAATGGAGAATAATGAAGAGAAACAAAAAAATCTTTGAATGTTAACAATTAAATATATTCAGATGATAAACTGATACAAGGCATCAGTACAACAAGTCAAAGTAATACTGTCCAAAACTTGCCTAAACAAATCATTCTATCAATGAATGAAGATTTATTTCCTTTGATAAATTAATTATATTGGGGTGATTTTTTTTTTTTTTGTGAGATTTTAATAAAGTATGAACATCAGTTAAAACTTTTCCCACATAGATATGTCTGCATTGTATCTGAACTCCCAGCATCAGCTCATGCTACAGCTTTTCCCCACTGCGGGGTCCTTAAAGTTTCTTTCCTTTATCGAGTTATCCAGTTTCCCAAAACTTGCAAGAGTTTCTTTATGTCTGAGGTTCCCACCACACTGCCACATGTGAACTAAAATTGGCAAGTGGGTTCACACTTTAGTGGATGCACACTTTAACAATAGCATGACTGCATAAGCATTGTTTCCATAGGAAAACAGGGTTAAAATAGTCTGGTAACAACAGCTGTCAAGTTCAGTTGACTATTATCATCAAAATAGCAATAGTTTTGGTCCTTTTGTAAAGCCACATCTTCATAAGACTGTTACTCAAAGCAGACAGGAAATATTTTCCAGAAATTTGATAGGTGGCAGCTCAGATAAACTGGCTTTTACTTAACAGATATATCTCAAAACACTCCTACATCTCCAGTTTATAAAGGATTAAATAATTTTATAGATTTTATATGTTTGTGTATATAAAACATGTCTATATGTTTATAATCAGAAACCTGGATAGTTAGAAACTGATCCTGAAGTTTAGAAACAGGAATATAGCCTTAGAACATTGCAAAATGTTATGTTCTGTGCTGTATATATTAAATACACTTTGGACATAAAATAAGTCTATTAATCCCTTCCATTTTTGTGGCTGAGTAACTTCCCTTAGGTTCTTCTACCAGCTCAGTTACATAGCATTTCAGCTCTAGGAAGAAAAAAATCAACCAGTTAGTACCTCATAATGCAAAGACGACCCAAAATACTGAAGTACATGCTGCAGTCAACATAAATCACTGTCTCATTTAAAATAGAGTGAATCATGAAGACTGAAAGGATCCTAAAAGAGAAAAGAAGCTATAATACACAGAAAAATTGTGGAAATTACAAGATTTATTTCAGCCAACACTGTAATCTTTTGTTATCATATTAAATCTTTTCATCCAATTGGAAGTTTGGCCAATTTGTAATTAAAGCTTTTTAGGGTAAAGACAAGACTTTTTGCTGATTCACTCAAACACCCAATCAGTGTTAATTAGATTCTAATTCCTGCAAATATACTCTTGCTGGTATACAGGAGCTGCAGCTATGGGTCTATCTAGCCCCAATGACGTAAGAAATACATAAACCACCAATCTTTGGGGAAGGAAAAAAAAAAAAACAAACCCCAAAAAAGCAAGCTGTTGAACAATTTTATAAACACCCTATGCTATACTAGAACAGAGAGACCTGAAGATCAAAGTAGGTACAAAGCCTGAAATATGTTAGAAGCTACAAAACTGAAATGTAAAAACAACCTAAACTGCAGCTGTAGCCCACCTTCCTATGCCATTGTCCATGGTTCTTTCTTCTAAGGTGTCCTAAGATATATTTTCCATATACATGTAAGGAATGTGGAAGGACCTGACTACCTCTTATCCGAAATTCTGTCCCATAAATTCTGACAATTATTAACTTTCAAGAGGTTTACCTTCCTACCTGACTGTAAAAAGGATTGGATACAATAAACCTCGGGCTTTAGCTTACACTTTCAACCATAAAGACAAGCACCAGAGAGCCAAGCACACCGTCAGTCTCTGCAACGTCTTCCCTGCCAGCTCCCTGTGGTGGTGCAGCTGTGAAACCCTACATCAGACTGCTATGTGAGAGAGACCCGTGAGAATGAGCTGAGGGTTTTACCCTCTTCATTTGAGAACTGCATTTTAAGTTCAGGTCCTTGCACTTGGTCCATACCTACAGCATGAGGTATGCTTTAGGTATGCCTATGCTTGGCTTGGCTGATCCTGAATGCTGACTTGAAATCCTGTCTCAAGCTTATGCCCGTCTCATTCCCAAATACTTGTCTGGCACTCACTGGACTCTTGGCTGAAGCTGGTTATTGTCACTGGGCTTCCTCTGCTCTTCTTACTTAGGCATTGCTTGATGGCAGTCTTCTCAAGGATCCGTCTGCCCTGCCTGCCTTGTTCTCAGCCCTGGCTCCCACTTCTTCTCTTGGGGAGCAGATTGCTCTTGCTGTCCCCTGAGAGCAAGCAACACGAAGCAGCACAGACTTGTGGGTTATATATGGTCAGTAACCCCATGTGCCTCTTGCCCCTTGCCACTTACGGGCAAGAATTACAGACTTAATTACTACCTCTGACTTTTTTCCCAAACATAGCCAAAGATGCTATTGCATAGTCCACTTCATGTGTGCAAGCTGGTTAGGGCATAACAGTACAATTTCTTTTTTAATTAATAAAATAAATGCCAAGATGTGAACACAAAAAAAGTTATGAAAGGAGAATAAGTTGTATGAGTCAATGGTAACTACCCAGATGTCCTTACTCAACAGTGGAAAGAGCTATACAATGAAGGATGCTTGCTTTGTGTGAAACTGTTTAAATACATCTCCCATATGCTGCCTTCAAAAAAACCTGGAAAAGTGGCTTGATTTAGTTGGAGGAAAGGTGAGACAGAGGTGAGCAAGTAAATGAACTAACTTCAATCTCAATTTAGGAGGAATCTAATGCTTTCACTATAAATACTATTCTGTGCAGAATTTTTTCTTCTACAAACCTCTAAAACTCATACATATCATTACTTTACTGTGCCTACTATCTTTTCCAGCTCTCACTGTATATTTTTCCCTAGTTTTTTATCTGTCATTCCTCCTTTTATTTCAGTCTTCCCTTAGAAGAGCACAAACCCAATCACTCAAGCCTGAGCTGACATTTCAAGCCCAGGATTTTCAAGTGGGTTAAAAATTAAAAATTAATTTGCCTATCTTTATCTAGCAGAAGCATTTTTCAGTATTCTGTTAGTTATTTCCCTTCACTCCCAAATTCCATTCTCAGGTACTATAGTACTTCTTAACGGCAGTATAATATATCAGACAACCATCAATCCTCTGAAGGAGGTCAGCAGTGGTATTGGGCTACCAGTTAGTCTCTTGTACATCATGATATTAAAAGTTTTGTTGTATATAGCCAGGTAAATTATGTTTTGTCCCATAGTCTGATTATTCTGTTACTTTATCAGATTTCTCTGGCTTTATTGGATATAATTCATTTGATGTAAATTACAAGAATGTATGAAATTAAGATAAAGTTCTCTAAAAGGCCATGGAGGCTTACTGTGAGACAAAAGAAAAGTTTTATCTGGAAAGAAATGCACATTTGTCCTATGTTTTAGTCTTTTTGTAGCCTCTTTTGATCTAAAATGGATGGGTTTTAGGAATTCACATGTGTGTACTACTTATTCAGTACTCAAAATGAAACTAAGTCTGTAGTGTCTTATGTATCTTCTCATCATCTGAACTGTTGTAATCACAAGTTTAACAACTTCAAGAGAAGTTGCAAATAGGAGCAGCTATTTTAAACATCTCGTTTTAGGGGAAAATCCCTACTCAGTAGAACACAGATGTTTTTACAAATTATTGCCAAGAGATCTTCTGAAAGATTTCCTGTCCTATGTTAATGGACCTTGAATGATGACTTTCTGATCCTCCAGTAACGATAACAACTTTGCATTTGTCACTTGCCTGCACGTCTTTGACATAGGTGTTCAATTGTTATTATTTTCAGCTCAGGAGAAATATAGAAGAATTATATACTCAGTCTCAGTTTAAGAATTAGCTTAATTTCTGCAACAAAAGGTAGAAAAATCCTACTACAAATAAAGTCAAATTTACAAATATGTTAATATTCTTATTAGGGATTACGTTGAAGTGCAATTACTCTTCATCTTTAATTGTTCATTTCCCTTCCTGCAGTTTATCCTTAACATGTAGGAAGTAATCATTTTCTTAGCAGTCACCTGTTATTCTAAACAAGGCAAGGTCTTGCAGTATCTTCTGTGATGCCTGTTGGTATTTTGCTTAAATTGCAGGGAACAGAAAAGATGTCTAGGATAAAGGTACTTCCAATGACGATGTGCCAGTGCTTTTCTTGTTGCTATTGAACATGCCTGCTTTTTTGTCTGGATTGTGTGTCTTGATCCCTGTAACCTTTGTGAGGTTATGACAAATCTTGTTAATCATTATTGTATTCACTACACACCATTTGTCCCTGGCCACAGACTTAAACATGTCACTTACTCAATCTCTGAATTCCTCCACTGTCTTCTCCATGCATTAAATAAAAAGTATTTATTGCAACTTTCAAAGCTCTGTATGGCTCCATTCTTCCTTAGTAATTTGTTCCTGTGTGGCCACATCAGGTACATCCACACTGGTATTCTAGTTTGAAATTTTTGCTCTTGAAACAAACCCTTTAGCCATGCTTTGGTTCACACTGCAGAGTGGTCTCATGGTGCAAGATTTGTATTTCTATTCAATGAAGTTACACCTGAAGATGCATTGCAGTGGCTAATGGACATTCAGTCCCCAGGACCAGAGGTGTAGTTGTACTGGCTAGGATAGAGTTAATTTTCTTCTTAGCAGCTCATATGGTTCTGGCTTTTAGATTTGTGACCAAAACAATACTGATGACATACTGAAGTTCTAGCTATTGCTGAACAGTGTTTGCACGGCACCAAGGTGTCCTGGTTTTGGCTGGGACAGAGTTAATTTTCTTCCTAGTAGCAGGCATAGTGCTGTGTTTTGGATTTAGGATGAGAAGAATGCTGATAACACACTGATGTTTTAGTTGTTGCTAAGTACTGCTTATGCTAGTCAAGGACTTTTCAGCTTCCCATGCTCTGCCAGGTGCACAAGAAACTGGGAGGGGGCACAGCCAGAAGAGTTGATCCAAACTGACCAAAGGGCTATTCCATACCATGTGACGTCATGCTCAGTCTACAAACTGTGGGGGGTTGGCCGGGGAGCGGCAATCGCTGCTCGGGAACTGTCTGGGTATCGGTCGGTGGGTGGTGAGCAATTGCATTGTGCATCACTTGCTTTGTATATTATTATTATTATTATTATTATTATTATTATTCTCATTATTCTCATTATTCTCATTATTGTATTGTTATTATTATCATTACTATTTTACTTTATTTCAACTATTAAACTGTTCTTATCTCAACCCATGGGTTTTTCTCACTCTTACTCCTCCGATTGTCTCCCCCATCCCATCGGGGTAGGGGGAGTGAGCGAGCGACCATGATGCTTAGTTGCTGGCTGGGGCTAAACCATGACACAAGGCCTTCTCTGTTTCTCGCTCTGGCCCTCCACTGAATAGATTGGGGTATGCAATATGTTGGGAGAGTACACAACTGAGCAGATGATCAAACTGACCAAAGGGATATTCCATACCATGTGATGTCATGCTCAGCAATAACAACTGTGAGGAAGAAGGAGGAAGGATGAAGGAAGGACATTCAAAGAGATGATATCTCTCTTCCCAGGTAACCATTAGTTGTGATGAGGCCCTGCTTTCCTGGAAATGGCGAAACACCTGCCTGCCAATGGGAAGCAGTGAATGATTCCTTGTTTTGCTTTGCTTGCACGCACAGATTTTGCTTTCCCTGTTAAATTGTGTTTATCTCAACCCATGAGTTTTCTCATTTTTACTTTCCCCCATCCTGCTGCAGGGGAGTGAGCGAGCAGCTGTGTGGGGCTTGGCTGCCTACCATGGCTAACCCGCAACAGTAGTTTAGTATATACCCTCTGTCCCCCCATCCCTGTGTCCTCCCCATGCATACAGTGTGGAGGTCAGGCCCTCAGTACCAACCACTTGGCTCTATGAATCTCTTCCTGTTGGGCCATGCTTTTCAGTAATGTTTGTGTAAACATCATTTTCTCACCTGTTAGAGTAAGGTCCAGTGAAGCTGGGCCGTAAAAGCCTTCGACACCTTTATTCTGGCTCTGCTCTCTTTTTTTAATAAATACAGTGGACAGGCAGAGATTTTCATATGTGGTCCACTGAGCCTACAGTTACTAGATTTGAAGGAAACTGACTCTAAAAACTGGCATATGGCCAAAACCAAAGCTAATATGTAATATTCTGTGAAATTAAATGAATTTTTAGAGGCACGGGAAAGCAGTGTTGATCTTAACACTGAATAACACAACACTTTTGAAATTGTTAGAGCATTCACTGTCTCATACAGTCATTAACAAGGTCACTAGTTAATACCAGTTTTAATGTGGTCACCTTCTTTGAACACCTTTTGCTTTAGCTGTCAAACCAGTGTGTGAGCCTATAACACATACAGGAGTTCTGTGGATCTTCATTTTAATTAAATGTTCTTTCGTATAACTAAGTTTAAGGATGACTTTAAACTGAAGCTGCAGACTGAAGAACACTGTGGCTGTGTAGAAAGGAGGAGATCATTTGCATGTGATATGGGATTTTAAGCCTGAGATCCACACCCTTTTACCTAATTAATGGTACATAGGAAAGTATGGAAATCTTGACTTCTAAAGTCACCAGTGATCAATTTCAAGATTAATGGAATTTTCTGTATAGCTGTAAAAACAATTCAGTCAGTTTGAGATAAGCAACCTTTAAACACCTATAGAAATCTTCAGTTTATCCTTTTGGTTTGATTTGAACTAGAAATATCACAAATGTTTCACGACTTAATGTAATGGTAACAAAATATATTATCACATTAAAGTGTATTTTTTTACATTATGAAATAATTATTTTTTCTTAGTTGTACTTTCTATTTTTGTATCTAGTCAATAAAAAAAGCAGTGGCATTCATAATAAAAAGAAAAGAAAGAAAAGAAGAAAAAAAAAGCCAACAGACTTTTTCTATCAGATTGGGTTTATATTTTATGCTAAGATGTAGAGGAATTTAAATTAGGTCCAAGCAAAACCTAACACCTAGGATCAGTTTCACTAGCATACAAAGAATCCTAATGTTTTGTAACATTACTAAAGATCTAAGGAGCAATTTAACATTCAAGACATTTAACCTTTGACCTAATACTTTTACATTTTGCACCTGCAATCAGCTAAGTGTCTCAGACTCTCATCTCAAATAAATAAGTGCAAGTCTAAAGTTTCTCAGATATGCTTGGGAGCCTATTATGAGTTTTCAACTGCACTGCTCTGACTTAACATTCCTTTCACTTGAACAGAGAGTCTCAATTTTGCTTTGATACCTCTCCTGCTAGGTCAAGGCAGTGTGACTGAATTCAGCTCATTATAACTTCTAAGCTGTTGCTTAAACACTGATATGCAGCTAAAAGGAAATGTTTTTATTGTTTCCTACATCCATGTCTCTAAAAATGTTGGCATTTTATCTTTCATCTAGGGTATTGAATGCTATGGAACAAATTACTGTGATGGCTAGGGGTTTTTTTTCCATTTTTACTTCACTTGACTGAATGAGAAGTAAGTTTCCTTAACCAAAAATATATTTAAAACCCCCAGCCTATATTTTGCCTTCATTTCCTTTCTATAACATACATTTAAAAATCTAGGCAAAATTGTAGGTTAAGATAACATTTTTATTAGATCATTTTTAAGGAAGCTGGCTTTGCTGCTTGCTTAAAACTTTCAAATGTTAGTCATTGCCTAAGCGATCAACGTTGGATAGCATAGTTTTAGTTTTCAGTTCTGAGTTTGGGGGTTTGGGGGTTTTTTGCTTGTTTGTTTGTTTCTTCATTGCAGCTGGAGTTTATGAGTCTTTTATGGAACATATCTTGGTATCTACATATACCAGGGTCATTTTCATAATCATTAAATCCACCATATAGGATGGTCCCTTGTCATACTTTAATAAATAATAACAATTTAATAATTCTTGGTCACACTTCACTGCAAAAGTATTGTGACTCGTAGTTTCTGAAGTTTTGACATTCTATTTTCTATTAACTTGAATCCGTATATATGAGTCTGATTTTTATGTGCATAAATGAAGTCTCAATCTACAGAGAGAAACTGCTGTATTTAGGAAAAACTCTCAGTAAAATGATTGAGCTATAATTACAGTTTGAGGGACTGTGTTGGTTATCTCTCTTTTTCATTATTGCTATTTTTACTTTATAGTCATGTCTATAACACGGGAGTTTTAATTCTTTACATATGTCAAAAGTAATATTTAAAGACTGTAGAATAATACATACTCTTCAATTGATATTGATCACTCTTTTCCATTATAAGCCGAATCAGACAGCCTATATACACCCGGGGGATGGTAAAACTGGTTATGAGAGAGAAGACTGCATGTTTAATCTGTAAAATTCTAAACCAAAGTCTAGTCTTCTCCTCAGTTTTCAATTTGTCCTTATTTGATTTTTTATTAATGTCTTCCATCAATTCATTCTATTCACTTCTCAAGTGGCATTTTAAGATTATCACATACTAAAAGATGAAACAAAAAAAAGCTAATCAAATATTAAAAAATTCCATGTTCATGACTAGTAAAGAATTTTCTTTCAATGTTCAGATTTATGAGCATCATTTATAAACATTCCCAGCAGCTCCAGAATCTGAGTAATGTGAATTCTGCAGAAACATCATATGGTAAATAAAAAGATGACTTACCACCTGGATTACCCAGCTCCATGCATATGAGCATATTTGGATCCATTTGGGAAAGCAGTTAAATCACAAGTAGCAAAGATATCACTTGGAAATCGCGGTTGAACACATATGGTTAGATTTTTGACAGTGACACACCAGCACTTTTGTAGTAAGTTGGAAGGAATATTTTTTCCAAAAGTCAGGAATGACTTCACCTCCTAAGGGGGAAAATACCAAGATTTCCTAACTTGTGTGTAGAAGAAGAAAACAATAGTTGAAACCTAACAATGAATTGACTTTCTGATTGAGATAGTCATGGAAACTTGGTGGGGTTTTTTTATTATTTATTCTCCTTAGAACTTTGAAACTGAGGTTGAATAAACCTATCCACTGCTGTCTGATGATCTGTGTGGTAACATAATGTTCTCTCCTCTATTTGAACTCTCCTTATCCTGCATAAGAGAAGTTTTAAAGGGTTCAAACAATTTATTGAACCTTGGATGTACCAAAATATTAGATAAGAAGCATTTCGGTTAAGCATCATGTTTGATGTTTTGGTTTCTGATCTTCTTGCTTGCTTTAGTTAATTCCTGTCCCAGTTCTCGTCTTGGCTGACTACTTGTCATGAGTCAAAAAAGTTACACTTCTTGTCATGAGTTACTGTTTCTCAAATTCCTGCCATAAATCTGCTTTTTCTGCTTCTGGTTTTCTGCTCTTCTTTGCAGCATTAGGTGCAAAGACGGTATATAGATGTACTGGTTAAACTGACTCTTATTAGTTCTTTCTGGTGTTAATTAGCCTTTCTTAAACAAAGCCTTTTTATTGTGCTAGTTCCTTGTAGAGAACTAACACCATGCTCTTTGAAAGAAGTTACTTGAAATTTCCAACTCTTCTATTTTCTCACATGAAATAAACAGAAGGAAAATGTAAACATAAAAACTTTTCTTTGTTTTCTCTGACTGTCATTACTTCTGGGTCTAGTCTTCCACCTCTGAAATGCATTGAAAACAAGGTGAAGTAGAAGTGGAGCTACACACAGAATAATTAGCACAGCTGTGAGTGCTTAGTCAACCTTTCAGACAGGTCACATCCTCCAGGGCTGGCTGAAGGGGAAATGTGACACGAGACAGCTTTTTTCCCATGTGTTCCACTTTGGAATGTGAAAGATTTCTGTGGAATTTCTTAAGACCATTAAACTCAGTAATTCACCCAACGAAATAGCAAAGTAATTGCCCTGCATGTAATAATATGTGTTTTATTTTCATGTACAAGACCATTTCTGAATTAAATTCCTTCAGAGACTATGGTCATCTTAAAGATGAGTTTGGTAACAACAGATTCATTTAGATGATGGAACTAAGTGTTTTTTATTTTCTCTGCTATCTGGTAGGAGGTCTTATTTTGTTGAATCTATACCTGTGTTTAGCTCTGTTCAAACAGTTACACCCTGCATAAATGAGGAAAACAGGATAGCTTGCTAACAAGTTCTTGAAGGAAACTAAATAGATTGGAAATAATTCCATCCCATTTTATTTTCCTTTTTAATGTAGATACTTAAGTATAGAATCATAGAATCACAGAATCATAGAATCATCTAGGTTGGAAAAGACCTTTAAGATCATCCAGTCCAACCATTAACCTACACTACCAAGTCCACTCTAAACCAATCAAGGGTAGACTAGACTAAACCATGTCCCGAAGTGTCACATCTACCCATTTTTTGAACACCTCCAGGGATGGTGACTCCACCACCTCGCCAGGCAGCCTGTTCCAATGCTTGACCACCCTTTCCATAAAGAAATTTTTCCTAATTTCCAACCTAAACCTCCCCTGGCGCAGCTTGAGCCCATTTCCTCTTGTCCTATTGCTAACTACATGGGAGAAGAGACCAACACCCACCTCACTACAACCTCCTTTCAGGTAGTTGTAGAGAGCGATAAGGTCTCCCCTCAGCCTCCTCTTCTCTAAGCTAAACAATCCCAGTTCCCTCAGCCGCTCCTCATAAGGCCTGTGCTCCAGACCCTTCACCAACTTCATTGCCCTTCTCTGGACACGTTCCAGCAACTCAATGTCTTTCTTGTACTGAGGGGCCCAAAACTGGACACAGTATTCAACGTGCGGCCTCACCAGTGCCAAGTACAGGGAGACAATCACCTCCCTGCTCCTGCTGGCCACACTATTCCTGATACAAGCCAGGATGCTGTTGGCCTTCTTGGCCACCTGGGCACACTGCTGGTTCATGTTCAGCTGGCTGTCGACCAGCACCCCCAGGTCCTTTTTGGCCAGGCAGCTTTCCAGCCACTCTTCCCCAAGCCTGTAGCGTTGCACGGGGTTGTTGTGACCAAAGTGCAGGACCCGGCACTTGGCCTTGTTAAACCTCATACAATTGGCCTCGGCCCATCGATCCAGTCCATCCAGGTCCCTCTGTAGGGCCATCCTACCCTCCAGCAGATCGACACTCCCACCCAGTTTGGTGTCATCTGCAGACTTACTGAGGGTGCACTCAATCCCCTCATCCAGATCATCGATAAAGATATTAAACAAGGCTGGCCCCAAAACAGAGCCCTGGGGAACACCGCTCGTGACCGGCTGCCAGCTGGACTTAACTCCATTCACCACTACTCTCTGGGCTGGGCCATCCAACCAGTTTTTTACCCAGTGAAGACTACGCCCGCCTAAGCCATGAGCTGCCAGCTTCCCAAGGAGAATATTGTGGGAGATGGTGTCAAAAAGTAAGTCAGGCTAGGCTCTGTTTATAGTCAGTGAAATGAAATAGGCACTAGGGTGCAAACTTTCTGACCATATATGGGTGTCTCATTTAAGAATCACACCTTGGACTCCATGGACTGCATGGCTAGAACTCTGAAGGCTGTGAAAAGAAGCTAGGAGAGAGACTAACTCAGGCTACAGACTGCATATCCAGTCAAGTGACTCACACCTGACACTATGAATTTGAAAACAATTCAAATCCTCACTCCAAACCCTTACTCCATGAACCCTTATCTCACCTTCCTGGATCTATGAAAGATGTTTTCACTGAAATGATGTAGTATAGCTCCAATGAGAAGCATTTTCAACCTTGACTACTGTAGCTCATATTCTCCTAAGGCAGAAGCAGAGACATCTGCAAGACATCATAGGAATTGTCATAAATGCTTTAAAGAACACTACCAAAACTTCACAGTTCCCCAGAAAAGTTCTCCCCACGCTCAGTACACTGCATGAGATCCAGAGTCAGCAGTAATAGGTGTAATAAGAAAACAAGTAATACTCAACAGCTGTGGCTGGCTGGAATGCAGTTTTGCAGAGAAGGCCCTAGAGATAGTGGTGGACACCAAGCTGACCATAAGCTAGCAATGTGCCCTTCTGACAAAGAAGAGTAAAGATATCCTGGTCTGCACTATAAGGAGCATTGCCAGCAGGCTGAGGAAAGTGATCTTTCCCCTGTACTCAGCACTGGTAAGACCACATCTGGAGTAGTGGGTCCAGTGCTGTGCTCCCCAGTACAATAGAGACATGGACTTACCGGAGCGAGACTGGAGCATCTCTCCTATGAGGAAGGGCTGAGAGAACCGGGACTGTACAGCCTAGAGAAGACTCAGGTGGATCTTATCCATGTGGATAAACACTGGGGTGGGGAGAATAAGAAGATGGATTTAGGCACTTCTCAGCAGTATCCAGTGATAGGTCCACCACAGACAGGGAAATCACTTGGCAATTGCTGTCGCAGGCAGAACAGACTTGACTTGGGAAATCACTTGATTTGAAATATGTAGTTACTGATTTGGGTATTAGGAAACATGGAAGACAAACATTAAAAAACTTTGTGAAAACACCATTCCTTCCAGGCTCAACTTCACTCCAGGCACCTCTTCTTCCCCCTTCCTGGTCTTCTCTCCCTTTATGTTGTCACAGATTACTCTCAGCCCCTTTGGTGGGGCCACCTGCAGTGCAGGAGGTTGCAGTCATGACAAAGTGTTTTCTTTCTGCCACTTCTTGTTTCTCACTGTTTTTTTTTTCCAGCTTCTCCTTCCTTCTTACCCATTTCTTCTGCTCTGGTGTGGGTCTGTCATGACTTAAAGGGTTACCCGGCCTGCGGGCATGCAGGGATTGTGACTGTGGGTTTGTAGGATTTTGTAATACACAAGGACACAGAGGCTTTATCCTCTAAATTTCTCTACTTTATTACGGATTACCGCAAATACCACAAAAATCACCACTAGCAAGTATGCCTATGATTAATAAAGTGAATATATATATAATCAAACTATTACAAATTACTATCAGCAATAATGCAGTATCAGTCAATAGTATGGCAGCAGTTAATAACAGCAGCAACCAATCATCTAGCAACAACCAATAACAGCAACAACAAAGTAGGTACATACCATTACAGGTTACTATAAACTTATTAGTGAAGCAATTTATCAACAATGTAACAGCAGATATGCTTATGATAGATTACTTATATAGATATATAATACCGCTATCAGGTGAATTAGACAGATTTCAGAAGGGCCGAAACCATCCCAAAAGGGGGGACAAACTGATCCCAAAGGGGGACCCACCCATCCCAGAGATGGGAGGACAAACAAAACTGACCGCAAAATTGAGTCCAAAGGAGGACCAATAAGATAACAGGTAGACTCTCACCTCAGAGGTGATCCGTTGTCACAGTCTGGAGTCACCCAGGTGTCCCCAGTGAGAGTCCAAGGTCTTATAGAGAGGTGGTGCAGGATTCAACCTGCATAGGAAAGAAAAAGTATGAGCAGCACAGGAAGTTATCAGAGAGGCTGGCTCCATTTTGGATAAAAATTAAGTCCTTTTTATAACATAGAGACATAAAAGGACATAGGACATTGTATTTCAAGCGGCCTACTTTGATGCTGTTAATTCCTACATTTCACCTTCAACAATATTTCTTCTGTTCAGTAATTTTCCCTTTTTCAGGAGGCCATCTTTACAGCTGCTCACATCAGGGTCCTTCATGGGGAGCAGTCCCTTCAGGGTGTGCCCAGCCCCTCCATGGACCACTTCCTTCACTTCTTGCCTTGCTGTTCCTTTTTTTCAGTGTTTACCAGCCTTTGGACAGTATCTTTTCCCAGAGGCGCCGCCATTTTGTCTGCGGGGCTCAGCCGTGCCCTGCGGGGGGGCGGTTGGAGCCGGCTGGAACCGGCTGTGTCCGGCACGGGGCAACCCCAGCCTCTCCTCACACAGGCCCTGCAGCCCCGCCATCGCCAGCACCAGGGCACCTGCACACAACATATATATATATATATATGTATATATATATACTCAGTGCCTTGGTCTATCAGCTTTTGATTACTGAAACTGCTAGAGGAACTGTATTCCTACAGAACATAGGGATCTAATTCCGTGCATTTACAAGAGGAAAACCCTGTGCAAAGATAACCACCCGTGTGTTATTTTAAGAGAAAGAATATTCACATGCTGCAACATGTTATTCTCTTGAGATTGGGTCTGAAAAGAAAAAGTATTTAACAAAAAAAAAAGTAAAAAATTCTGGAACATTACCAATATTATCTAAAAAATAGAAACCCACACCCATATACCAACCAGGACAGCTTTTGTCTACTTGCTGGTTAGTTCTGCCCAAGCTATTCTGCTCAGAAGCTTTTCCTTATGACACAATGCAATGTAAAAGTTCCAAATATATTTTTTTTTAATTTAAACTATGCATTTTTCTTTTTGTCTTAGCCTTTTAGCCTACCACCAGCAAAAGTTACTTTCAGTATATTTTTAAAAAGCAGTTTTGTTTTACAATGAAATCTAGAAGTGAAATCTAGAAATAAAATCTAGACAAGAAAATTGTTTGCCATTTATGACTATGTCTGCAAGGTGCTATTAGCTTGTTAAATTATGAATGATACTGAAGATACAACATGCCCTATTAATATATTACCACTTTAAACTAGCAGTGTTCATTACAACAAGACTTGACATTATATTGCTGACTTCATAGTGTATCAAATCACATTTTTAATATTAATAATCTACTGACAATTACATACTTCTAAAACTAAGATCCTCTGACTTTGTAATCCCATTTTAGAGTAGAGATTTCACAACTATTTTTATCAAGAAAGTAGTGTAAAGGTCCTTTTTTGAAGGTGCCATCACTGAATATGAAATTTCATATAGTGCAAAGTACTTAATGTCACATATAGTTTGTATAGTTTGTAAGTATAAAGAGATGTTCTTTTCAATTGATGCAATCCCTTACTGCAGAAAGTCAAGTGAGATTAAAGAGTTCAGTGTTCCTGTCCTCCATTTCTACCTTCCCGTTCCCATTTTCTGTAAAAAGCTAAATGTAGCTGTAGCTGTGAATAGCATTCCGTTTAAATGTAAACTGTCCTTTCTAACTTTAATCCATCTGTTGGCAAAAAACATCTGCTGACAATGATTTACTATGGGAAATGCATGAGAAGTCAGTTAATGAGGTGAACCATTTGTTATTTGCTTAAGCGTACATGCTTTCAAGATTTTTTTTTAAGTAATTTTCACCATTTTTACTGAACAAAATAAGATTTGTATTAATTAAAACCTATGAAGTATTAAAAAAATTAATGGATAGATATAAATTCCTGCAGATCCCTGCATGGAACAGTTTTTCCTGATTTCATAAAAAGAATAAATTGACTGTCAATTGACTCTAATTAACAGTGTAGACACATCACAGGCATTTAGAAATAATCGGTTGTTCCCAGGCATGGTCTGGTAAAACTATGCTGTGTAGGTCAATTGGCAGTCTGTTGCTGTAGTTAAAAAATAGGATAAGCTGAAAGAAAAGGAAAACATTACAGGTCAATGTAAGGCAAAAATCCTGTGCTTTGGTCAGCTATTAACTGTCTCAGACTGACTTAAAATACGATCTTTTGCATATGGCTATGAGCAAGCTCTCTCTAAGCAACTAGCTCCATGCAGGCTCTGAATATCCTGATGTCTAGACCATTCCTGAAAGTGATTTAAATTTATCTGTTTTATTTTGCTGTAAAATGTCTAGTTTCTTGAGACCATTATATTATCTCCACCATGGTAACCATCACTGCCAGCTCAACAGAATTAGGCCACTCCTCCCTACTGCCTACATGTTGCACTTATCTCTCCCTCGATTCTTTTGGTATCTCAGATACAGTGGAGAGAAGAGAAGAGAAAGATTTCTCATCTCTCAACTCTCTTGCATTTAGATACCATATACGTATAAGTGGCCCCATGTAGTGTGATGGTTTTGGGTAAACTAGGACACATTTTCACCAAAGTGGGGAAATTAGGGAGCATCAAGAATAAGGAAAGGTTTATTGGGTGGATAACTGGATGTGTAATTATTTCAAACATAAAGTTCAGTTGACCAAGGGATCATATGAAAAGTGTCAACAACTTTTAAATAACCAAAAGTGTAGATGTCAAATGCATTCACATCAACAGAACATCTAAATCTTTTTAAATTCTCCCATTCTCACATAGCAGTAATGACAATCTATTAAGAAAAGGGACACAGGTAACATTACTCCTAACCAAAATCTAGTAATCTGACCATACAGAAAAATAAAGGAATGAGAAAACATCTGTGGCATGTTTCACTACTGTTTATACGCTACAGTGAAGTAGATGAACAAATAAACATTTTCAGTAAAGATCAAAACAGACTGTATGGGAAAACACTTTGGAAACCAGAACATTACTTTTGAAACTCGAATGATTTCTGTTTTGACATCGCTGCCAATTTCAACCATCCAAAATCATGAGTCAAACCCCAGATAATCATAGGATTGGCTTAAAAATAGAACAGTAACAAAAAATAGTTTGTGTTTCTTTTTACTAGCCCTTTGCTTTCTGAGATCTTACAGATTACTTGTTTCATTTTGTCAAGGTTTTATAAACAAGCATTAAACTTGAAGTTTATCTTCTGAAATAAAGATCTCCTGCAATCTCTTAATTCCAGCTGCAGTGGCTTTATGAAAATACTAAATATCATGAGACTTTTGTTATATTTATGAGGGCTGGGAATACAGCCAATTAACCAGCAGTGTTTGAGACACACATTGACAAAAGAAATCATAAGAAAATGCAATCTTAAAACATCTATTATCTTCACGCTTATTTTTTGGCACAAGGTAGACTCAAGACTGGTGCAAGGCTGACTCTTAATCAGTGGGCAACAGTGAAAGCAGAAGTCAAAAGTGACAGCAACTTCCCTCACTGAAATGCCAGAGGAGTAGATGGCTAGTAGATGGGCAAAGGTATTCCCTTTGCCAGAAGCAAGGGATCCACATTGGACCAACAATCTTCATGTCCTGGTCTTGCATTACTTTGATTTGCTGCAGCTGACATCAGAAGGACCTGTGAGGTCCCTGGTCCCAGTAGCCACCAGACAGCCCTGCACTCCAGCCTCACTTCACCCAACATACACTTCCCTTTCAGACTAAATATAGCAAAAGTGATCTGTGGCAAATCAGGCAAACTTTCCTGCCTAACTCTCTCCATTATTCTCCCCCCTGTCCCGCCTCTCCCATCCCCCCCCCCCCCCCTTATTTAGACCCTTTCTACACAGAAAGTTGTAATGATATAACAATGATGTAATTCTTAAATACAAATTTTCAGGCATAAGCTAAACCACAATAACTCAGCTTTATAGCAGTATGACAGAATCCAGACAGAGAACCTAAATCCATTTAAATTAAAGCATTACAATGGAGGAAAAGATAAGACTTTACACAGTAAGCTCTGTAGAGCAAATGACAATTCCTCGCTCTGAAAATGTGCAGAACCTTGAAAAAAAACGTCTTGAATGTATCTGTGTTTCTAGATGGTATTGTAATAGCAATAACAGCAATAGTAACAATCAAAAACATATGAAAAAGAGGCCACTCAGTCATTGGGTTTTTTCCATTCCATTAGTAGAAAACAGTTGTTGTTTGGGGTGTTTTTGACAAGCAAAATTTCAAAGATTAAAACTTTGGGAAAGCATTTACCTGTCAGTGTTGTCACTAAAACTGTTAAAAGTGTCTCAGACAGGAATGAAGGCAATCATCACAGTTGGTATGGGATATCATCTTGATCCACAATGTCTAGTACCTGTGTATGAGAAGTACTGACAACTTGTGATTACAGTCAGCTCCGTTTCTTGGAAAGTCACACACATGTGAATAGATATAAACCCCCATTTATTACTATTTTCCAAACTGCAGGAGATATTAAAAAATGAGACCTCATCATATCTCAACGTACATAAAAGTAATGAGAATGTTGATTCATTGACTATGTACTTCAGCACTTCTTCATGAAAGCATTGCAATACAGTATAATAAAATCTCATTATAAAAATAAGTGAACAACAAAGTCAACATTACGAACAACATAATGGAAGAGCAAGATCTGCTCTGTGATTCTCATTGTCTTAAGACAAAGATTCTAATTTATCCTGTTTCTGTTTCAGTTTACATAATCTTTCATCTCTGTGTCCTTCCACTATTTTCTGGGTTATCATTGCAATTCTGTTTATCTCACATGAACACAGATTTCTCCTTTCTCCTGAAGTTTGAGAATTTTGATTTTTTTATTATTTATCACACTAGTCATGTCTTCAGTGTTTTGAAAGGGCAAAGGAAGAAAAGAACTTTATAAATGAGATTATTAGTATTATATCAAAGCTGGGAGAATGCAGAACAATGACAACAGTGGAGAGATTCCTATTAGCTTCACAGTCAAATACCAGTGCAGAAGCTTTTGTCTGTGAAAAAGCTGATGTGGCAACTGCATAATGGACATATTAAAGAATGTCACACAGCTGCTGTTACAGTCACACAACATAATAGGTCATAGAAGTTACAAACTTCATTAGGTCTGGATGAATTTTAAATCGATCAGTGCCCATGGACATTAATGAATTCTTTCAACATCACATATATCATTCCAGCACATGTGTAAACCCTCAGTTCTTCATACATTATAAATCCAAGAGGCTTTGTTTGCAAATCTCAGTACTAATAATCATACTATCTCTTCAATGGTAAGAAAAAAAGGGTTTAATTTCACTCATTTTTGGAGATTATTTGTCCAGGACTGACAAATTTAAAAAGATTATATGCAACAATGCTAGTGTACACATTATTTTAAAGTGTAAGATATTGTGATCCTGTGTTATAAAATATTTCAGACTGAAACCTTCTTAGATATCAAAATCTGGCTACTCCCCAGTCACAGAATGATAGAAAGTGCAGTTGGAAGAGACTGTGAAGTTATCAAATGCATCCAAAGGCAAATTGATTATATCTATGTTATTCCTGTCAGATAGTTTTATAACCTGCTTTTAATATTTCCTGTGATGGAGACGTCACAATCTCCAGTGCTTCATTATTCTTACATTCTTCAAGATATCCCTTGCTACAAAATAAGGAATCTTATCTTATGCGGAACAGTTTATTCCTTGCCTTTTTGCTGGTATGGGAAGTTAAGAAGCCCCAGTCTGAGTACATTTCAGTTGTTCAAGATGGAATTGGGGTCACTGCAGTGTGGAAATTCAGAAATTCCTGTAGCAGGTCTTGGATGAGATTAGCAGCCATTAGAGGAGCAGACAACATCCTTAGCAGCATGTGGTTGGAGAGAGGTGTGTTTTAATCCCCCAAAAGATTGTTAGCTTCAGTCTTTCCTCTTCATATCTGAAACAAGTTACCTTGCAGCAGTCATAGGATATCGACCAAAATCAGGCAGACTTTTATGAGTTCTTTTGAGGGGTTTATTAGGTTTTATCATGTTCCTTTTATTAAGAAATGTGATGAAGAAGGAGTTTCTACATGGGACTGGCTCATTTCTATTCTGCTTTGAACAATGTGCTTGCATCCATCAACGAGACAGTAGGTAATGTGTCCAAGTTAGTCATTTGCTAATGAGCTGATGGTGGGGTCAGTCCCCTATATCTTTCCAAAGTGACTGTGATCACACCTCGAGGATGTTGTCATGAGGCTTTTTGGAGACTAACAAAAGAAGACAATACCAAAATGATATGCAAGAGCAGAAAGTTTTCTGGTTTCATTGTTCCTATTGTTACTGTTATTCTGAATTCATTTGCATATCAACTAATTTAATGTAAGGAAAGTACCTATATGATGAACATGCTGTTCTTTAAGTGTCTGCCAGAGAGCTAGCACTGATTGGCACATTACCTCAAGACAGACCTTTGAGCTCTTTTAGAGATTTTTCCTATACATAATTAGCTTAGTTAAAGCATTTACAGTAAGCACGTAATCAAGAGCTATATGTAATGTAATTAGTCCTGTACTAATTGTTCTCCATCTACAGAGTATTTCATCTTGAGAAGCACCAGTATGAATGAGATGGGTAGTTTATACTGGTGAGTCTTTTAAACCCTAAGTTTATTATCCCCACATTATGCTATAATGTGGGGATAATGTCCTGTTCCCATATAGCACAATAGCTATCAAAGTGTTTTAAGAAAGGAGGTATTGATATCTCTCTTTTATTGATGAGAAAACCAAGGCTTTAGCATAGGACTTGTAAAGAAATCACTTGGAATAGGTTAGTACAAGAAAATACATAATTGCATATGACAAGATCTTTCAGAATAAACCTCACGTGTAAATGGAAAGAGGAGTTGGTCTCACTGGACCACTCGTCAGTAGAACACTGATGCTAATAACCAGGTTCACTGCATAAATGAAGACTTATTCTCAAAAGGAATACACTTAGACTATAATGAGTCTAGCATCTTGTAGACTAGATTCTCAGATAGGAAAAACATCATCCCTCTCACTTGTCCAGTGCAATTTCTTAGATTTCTCCTATCTTAATCACCTCAAATTTCAACACATGTGAGCTTACATTTGGCAGCTGCCAAATTTCTAATAAATTATTTACAAGAGATAGGTGATGTTTTTTCTTACTTTCCCTAACAACTCTTTTTAAATCATAAATGCCATAGAATCATAGAATCATTTAGGTTGGAAAAGACCCTCAGGATCATCGAGTCCAACAGAAAACATAGCACTGCCAACTCCACCACTAAACCGTCACAATTTCTTGAGAGTAGAACTGGCAAAAACATGAGCCAAAAATGGGTTTACTTTTCACTGTGTAAATATTATGAAGAAATATAATGTTCTAACTGCAGAGACATGAAAAGTTGGTCAGCACTGGATTGCACTAGCAAAAGCAAACCTGCAAAACGCCTGTATGGATATATATGTGAATATATAGTTAAGTACAGATGCAAATGAGATTGGTTTCAATTTACTTTGAATGTCTACATCTGACTTAGGTTTGAAAGAAAAGATATGAGGCTTGAATGCAACAAGAGATGGGACATTATAGCCTGACAGAGATAACACCTACCTGCAACTGTCAGAGGATGGAGTGGATACCAATAAACAAAATGTTTACTGCTCTTTGGGATTTATAGCTCAAAAATACAGATCAGAGTGACTGTAGCAAGCTGCTGTAGCACAGGATATGTTCAAACTATTACTCAAAAAATTATCTGATGCTGATTTTTAGATCTTTCTAACCAAGTGGAAGAATAATTTCTACGAACATCTACTTCAGGCATATGCCAAAGCACAGAAACCAATGAACAAATCCCTGGCTACTACAGTTGTATGCAATAGTTTTATTGGATAGTAAAGGAGCAAAGAGAACATTTGAAACTTTTTTGCATTGATTGTGATGATATGGAATGTATGATGATCCTTATCTCCTTGCAGTTAATGAAAAAAGGCAAACTTCACTGACTGAGCGTTATAAGTAAATGTTTTCACAGTCCTAGGTGATACAGCTGTGGCATGGATGGGACCAGCGGGCACAGGAAGTCCAAATAAATCAATGAAATAAACTTTTGCACTTATTTTAATTGGGTATTTTTGCAAATGTGTATAAAAGATCTTATAAAGAGAAGGAAAACAATCATTCAGGGTACTATTTTCCCATTGTATAGTAATTATGTAATCAGTACTTATATATCTCTCTCTCACAATAAGTGAGATTCAGCCTCCTGCTATAATGAAGAAAGTACTGTTTTCTGTCAGTTTTCCTCCTGCTGGTAGGTGATCAAAGGACGATAGACCTTTCTACTATTCATCTATTTCCTTACATTTGTACTTTAAGTACCATTTTAGACTAATGGGACTAATTTAGACTAATTTCTACCTCCCAGCAATCTTGTGATTAGAAAGCTATGAGAATTTTATTATATTGTTATCTGAAAGCTCAGTCAAGAGTAATTTGCCAAGGCAGAGCAGGGGCTCAGGAAATGGCTTCATTTGCTGAAATAAAACCTGAGTTAGTACACTGTTAAAGTGTTTGCCAGAGCTAAGGTCCATCAATGACTGTCTGGCACAGTATCTTAAATTTAAAAACGTCTTCATCATCTTGTGTCACACAGTGCAGCTGGCTATGCAGATACCTATATCTCATATTTCCTCCATCCTCAGTGGATCAGATGTTGGAGAGAGCGGTGGTAGGAACGGGCAGGAGGGAGAGGACCATCTCATAATGTCAAACAGAGGGCAGAAGCTGTGGAGTGCTGTCTGAAAGCCTGTTTGGGCCTGTAGCCTGACACAGTGGGACTAGCATCTCTTCACTGCTCCACACCACAGTCTTTTCGCTTGCCCTGTGGTCTGCTTGCAGTCATTCAGTGGCCTAGAGAGGCACTGCACACTGTGGCAAGTGTGACCTCTGGCCACTAAGGAGCATAGAACAAGAGTTAGCTGAATCATTTCCATGTTCATTAAATGAGATTCAACCTAATACTGAAATTCTGGCACGCTTTTGTTCTAAATTTCAGACACTTCAAATTCTTACTCAGCTTCCATATCCACTCATTTCCAGGATAAATAAAAAATTCCAATGGCAGCACTTAAAATCTGTATGCTTAAATCTTAAATGTTTTCTTTTCTTTTCCTGTTACTACTATGCTTTATAAAAACAACTAGAGAAGGCAGTCTCTAACAAAACATGTACCTGTCAGAGTTCAGTTCCACTTGTAGCTTATTATTCAAATTGTTTTCCTATCTGTTGCAGGAAGCCCCTGCATCTTTTGTTCTCTCATGCCAGGAGACTATTCATGAAGTAATTCACACAGTTATTTCCAGTCCTAGCTTAGCCTTTCACCCTGTACAGTGTGACTTTTAGCCTAAAGGAACTAGTCACATCTAAGCACATCCCCGGAGTATTGGTATGTGAACTATTAGCTCTGTAGAGCTCTTTTTAGCTATTAGATATGAAGACTGTTTTTGCAAATACAGTGACTGAGGTGACCGGTGTTCACCACAGGCATGCAAAGATAAGTCATTCCTGGGTGATTTATGGAAAATATGTCATGTAAGTAAAAAAGCTATCAAAACAAAGAAATTCAGTGAGTCTGTAAATTCCAGTATCCCCTTTCTGCAAGTGGCCACTACCACATACTTTAGGGGAAAGTCTAAGAAAAATTGAAGAAAAAGAATATTTTTTCCTCAGAAGAAATATATTTTTAACTCTCACTCTTGGGTGACCACTTATGTTCAGAATCAATGAAACTCTGTCACAATAATAATAAAAAGAAAGGAATAGCCTATGGTTAATTTTGTGGATATTCCCATGGCTCATGTAAATGTCTGATTCATTTAAAGTCAGCTACATTCTCAACCTCACTAATAGGCTGTGCCATTCCTCCTGTAGGAATGAATTCCAGAGGTTAATTACATATTATAAGGAATTATATCACTTTTCAGTTTAGCTGAATACTGCTTCCCCCCCCCCCCCAGCAACCGTTACTCCCTTTCACTGTTTTGTACTCGTCTATCATGTCTCTCTGACTTCATTTTTCTTATCCCCAGCATAAGTCCCCATCTTAGTTTTTTGGTTTTTTTGAAAGCTACAACAAGTAGAAAGACTCTAAGGGGTGTTTATTCACTAATTCTGGAGGTATGAATGCAAAATACACTTCTGGTCAATACAATCTTATACAGTTTAGTATAATGAAAATTAAAGCACATCCAGGCTGTGAAACTATCAGCATGGGGTCCATTCCAATAATTGCAACAGCCCTGACAAAAGCCCTGAAATCAAATTTCTTGGATGAATAAATTCAGATAGTCTTATGAGAAGATTTCTTTTCCAAACAATGCACAATGAAGTGATCACAGATACATCTGGCAGAATCCCTAATGAGTATTGCGTTCCTGTCTGCTAAGTACCAAACTCATTTTTCCTGTTCAGTGATGCTATTTAGATTTTAGAATATGGTCACTGTGTGCCATGTGAAATGTATCTCATTAAAGTGTTTTCTGAATCAAGGTGAAATTTATACTATATAATCATAGCTATTACCTTTTGGCAAGATCCAAATATATTAACATTTGCATATGTTAGGATTGCAAAAGCATAGAGTAAAATTGTTTCATTTTTGTGAGGACACTATATAAACCATTTTAAATGAGATTTTTTTTTTCAGATGACAGCAGTATATATTATTATGCGTATTTTCTTCATTTTAATTCCTGAATGCTTAAGTAGATATCTTGGGCTGTGTCTTTTTAAAACTCATTTAGTAGTAATGACCTGGATACTAAATAAATATTAACACATCAACCACTTTTTTCCCCTCCGTTATCCTCACTTGAATGGAGATTAATGGAATTAATACATGTTCTATTGTATGCTTTCCTCTAAAAAAAATTTGAGCCAGATAATCTGGTGCCAGGAAAAAGAGAAGGGGAAGGGAAGTGAATATAAAGGGGAGAAGTAGGATGTAAATGTAAGGACAGAGAAAGGTGAAAGAAGCAAACAAGTGTCTTCCCTTCCATGTCAAACATGCAAAACAATGATTACCTGGAAGTTCTAGGGGTGTATGTAGAAGCAGCACACAGAGATAGTTGCACAACTTGAAAGATGTGAAGATTTCTCTCTTGCCATAACTGTCTTTCTCAAGTTTAGATTGCTCAAAAGTAGTGTTTAGGTAATTACATGCCTGAGAATTGAAGTCTTGATTGGCATAATTACATATGCTGTCATCACAGAGAATATTTACTGCATGCTCGTAGTTCTACATTGCTAATGCACTTTTAATGTTCACTGGAAAAAAGAAAGTTCAGGTTAGCACTGATTTTAATCAATATTCTGAGTATTGATTAATTTGTTAATCATTATTTGGTTAATTGGCAATAGGTATTCTGAGATACTCTTATGTGTGGCTTCTCATTCTATTAACTGTCTACTCTTCAGTATATGTTCTTCATCTGAACAGTACCCTCAGTTAGAATACAACATTGAAAACAGCAGATACTAATCTATCCATAACTGCACTGGCTGATAAACCAGAAGCACTGTGAAAACATAAAACACATTACAGTGATTATTATAGCTTATTGCTGGTCTGTTTTTACTGTTTTCTCCTTTACATCATAGGTTTAAACTAATATTTGTTCCAGAGTCACGTCCCATGGAGCAGAATGGAAAAACAGAATTTTACCAAGGAATAGAACACATTCACACATAATGCATAGGAAAAAATGAAATAACAGTGTTATGGCTTTATGAGGTGTAATCTGTGCCCAGTGTAGACAATGCATACAGACCTGAAGCTTTAAAACACTTCGTCTTGCAGAAAAGAAATGTATTTTATGTGAGTTTAGTGATATTCAGTAGAACTGACCCTCCAAGGAACACAATTTCCTTTATGAAAGAGAAATTTAACTCTCAGAATTTTATGTATAGTATGGTTTAAGAGAACTGAAACCTCTAGATGACCACATAAAATCACAGCTGGAAAAGTCTAGAAGCAAAAACATAGATAAAGAAAGAAAAGGTTCCTAAAATATTTTGTGTTCTTAAAAGTTACCTTTTCTGCCCTTACTGCTGTAACAGGAATCATTGAAACTTAAGATCTGTTCAATAGATATTGTTTTCCATAACTTAAAATCACAGAATAAAGTAAATTGGAAAGTATCCCTGGAAGTCATCTGATCCAAGGTCCTGCTCAAAACAGGGCTAAGTTTAATGTTTGATCAGATTGCTCAGGATCTTGCCCGGTCTTGTATTTTCTCTGTGTACTTCTGAGAGGAGCATGGCTTCATCTTCTTTATAACAACACACTAGGTAGTTGAAAACAGCAGTAAGACCACTAACCCTTCTTCCTCACATTGAAAAAAACCCCCACCAATTTTCTCAGACTCTTCTCATAAGACATATTCTCCAGCTCTCCTGGAAGCCCTCCACTGGGCTCGCTCCAGTTTGTGAATGTCTTTCTTGTACTGGGGAGCCTAAATTTCGATGCAGCCCTCAAAATGTGGTTTCAGGTGCCAAATAGATGGGGATAATCACTTCTCTTACCTTACTGGCTATGTTCTTACCAATGCTGCTCAATATGCAGTTAGTCTTCATAACCGCAAGAGCGCACTGCTGACTCATGATCAACTTGCTGGCCACCAGGACTTCCAAGGCCTTCCCTCAAAGCTGCTTTCAAGCCAGTTAGGCGTGTCCTCTTCCAGGGGGTTATTCCACCCCCCCTTATTGTTAAATTTCATGAGGTCTCTGTTAGTCCATTTTTCCCCACACACTGAAATCCCTTTGGACGGTCACCTTTCCCTCCAGCGTATCAAGTAATGCTCCCAGTTTGGTGTCATCCACAAACTTATTGAACGTGCTTTTCATCTAGTCGTCCTAGCTGTTAATGAAAGCTGTTAAATAGCATCAGCTCATTATTGTCCCATAAAGAACACCTCTAGTTACATAAGCCAACCTCTTCAGAAAACCTTGGATGCACTCTATCGTCCTATTAGGATCCTATTGTCCTATCACTGTCTTACTGACTGTGGACATCCAGAAACTATTTTTATATTGATTCAGTCCCGAGTTCCCTCTTCATCCATGCTGACCTTCTACCATGCTTGCTTGCCTTTCTGCACATCAGGATGGACCATTCTTGTGCCCTGAAGAGACAGTCCTTGAGGATCAACCAACTCTGCTGGACCCTTTTGTTCTTCAGGGCTACCTCTCAGGGGAGTCTGCCAAGTATTTCCATGAAAAAGCCTAGGTCAGCTCTCCTGAAGACCAGGGTTGCAATTCTGCTATTCACCTTCACAGAATCACAGCCTATTTGAGGTTTGCAAGGATGTCTTGAGATTGTCAACTCTAACCTCTCCTGCTGAAGCAGGGTCAGCTAGGGCAGGTTTCCCAGGACTCTGTCCAGTCCTTACCCCTGTCTCTCAGGATCTTAAACATTACCATCATATAAATAGTGGAGGCTTCCTTGTTTATGTATAGCAGGTCCTGCAGAGCATGTCCCCTAATTGGCTTGCCAAACTCCTGTGTCCTTGTTTGTGCCCTGCATGATATCAAGATGCCCAAGCAGATATCAAGATAAAATTTCCCATGACTACCAGGGCCTTCAACCATGAGACTTCTTCCTCGGTAGTCCATAAAGAAGATGTTATCTGTTTCCTCCTCTTGTGGAGGTCCTCTGCAGGGGACGCTCACCACAGTTTCCCTCTTGTTAGTTTCTATTCTAGTCATTTTTTGACTATCTTGCCACTCATCTCAGAGCAAAACTGCACATAGTCTAGCACACCTCTGCCAAGAGTGCAACTCTCCAGCCTGTCTTCCTGGCCTACCTTTCCCCAAAAGCCCATGCCTAGCAATGTTCCCCTATGATGCTGTGACCCCAATGAGATTATATGTTTGTGAGTGCACAAACACTTCTAATTTCTCCTGTTTGTTTCCCATGCTGCATGTGTTCATGTGCAGGCACTTGGGACAGGTACCCAGATACACAGCTTTGGGGAAGTGTGATAGCCTGCCACACCATACTGTCCCTGGGAGTCTCCTATGTTCCACTTCATTCTTCCACTTTTCCTTGTACTTTATGTACTCTCCCCTTTTAAATCTCCCTTTATGTCAGCTTCCATCACCTTGGGAATCTATATCCAATCATTTAAGAATAATCTCAGGCCATCTGTCCTTCCATGTGGTATGGATTTGGGTTTTTTTTGTTCCTGCGAGGTCTCTGCAAAGATGGTTTCCATGTCCTGCCTGTCCTCCCTGATGTTACACCATCTACTCACCTTCTCCCATAGCTCCTTCACTTGACAGCCCTGTGTCTCTGCTAGGGTGCACATCCCACAGGTGTCAGCCCTGGGATAGGAGAAACCACAGGCACTCCTGGCAACCTAGTACCTGGGCAACCTTGTCCTTTCTCAGGAGTTGTGTCTTGGTCAAAGCCATGTCATGGGGGGGTCACTGCAGGTTCTGTTGGGAACCACACTCCCTGATATACCTTTGCCATTGTAGCACCAGCTCCAGCAGTCCCACACAGTCCCTTGTGCAATGCCTCTTGGCATCCTGCCACCAGCTGCTGAGTGCTGATTAATATGGCCTGTTCATATGCTCCTCTTCTACAAGCCTGGTTTAGATTATTTTTGGTAATTGACTTAGGCTCTATGATTCTTACAAATACAAAACCTCTATTTTGCAACAGAGAAAGGGCAAGCAAGAAGAAGGATTTCCCTGTAATCTGGTGACAAATAGTCCTTCACTGCTAAAGAAACATTCTGCACCCACCTCCGAGAACTACATATGGTTTTTTCCATTTAAGAGCTTTGGGATAATATGTATAAACAGAATGACCAGCAGACATGAAATCTCAGGACATCTTTCTTGGGGAATCTTCTTGACTACAAAGTTTGATTCCCTTTTATTTAACATGTTCCAGCTTTAATGAAGCTGTCTTTCTCAGCTACAGTAAAGCTGCTTAGTAAGATGCCTCCGTTTTTGCAGAATACACTTGACAATAGTTGTGCCACAGAGTAGAATCATCATAGAATCATAGAATGCTTTGGGTTGGAAGGGACCTTGAGAGATCATCTAGCCCAACCCCCCTGCAGTGAGCAGGGATTGAACCTGTGAACTTGGCGTTATTAGCACCATGCTCTAACCAACTGAGCTAACACGGCTGGTTGTAGCATTCAGGATTCTAAAGAAGAATATAAAATTTCAGTGTTCAGTCATTCTCAGGCTGAGAACAACTTGAGTTCTTCTTCTGATGAATAATTCAATGCTTCACAGCTAAGCTGTGGTCCAAACAAGGGGTGGCACCACTGTCACCTTGAAATGAACTCCAACTGAAGGGCCTTTGATAGGTTCTTAAACATTAAATAGTGCTTGACAGTAGGTGGTATCTGCTGAGAAAGAAGCTTGAGAGTCTGCCTAATCCTTACTTTACAATCCTCTGAACATAATTCTATTAGTGTATTCTTCAAAATCTTTATTTTCTGAAAGAGGTCATGATGCATCCTCTTGCTCTGAACAGGTGTTTCCAATGTCAATGTCAATAGCAAAGTATCTTACAAGCTAGGTTTAGAAAGTGTTATTAAAAATGATGGACTTCTTTTTTGTCAAAATACTTGGTTTGGCTGTTCTGAGATTTTAAAAGACAGATTCCTCCCCTTACTTTTCTAAGAGTTTCAATGGAATGTTCAAAAATGGCAGCCACATGGATAACAATTTTCAGCAACACAGAGCATCATTTTATCTTGTCAAAAATTGGCACTTACTATACCAGATACATTACTGCAGAAAAAAAAAAAAAATCGTGCAAGTGCTATTCATTGTCCTTGACTATGAAGTAATTTGGATTGGATGACTTGATGCTCATGATAATCTTCTGTGAATGTAAATTAGGCTGAGTATTATTAAACAGCAGATTTAAAATAACCAAAAGGAAGTACAATACACGATAAAACTATGGTAGTCTTTTCCATAAGGTATTGTAAATGCCAAAACATAGATTTAAAAAGGGTTAGGAATACTCATGGAAGAAAATTCCATCAAATACAGTTAAACACAAAGATATAGGCAATAGCTCAGAAAATACTAAAACTGCAGATTTCTGGAAGGATTTATCTAGAGGAGTATCACTAGGGGATTACGCTGAATGTATCCACTATCATTTTTTTTCTAAGATAGAATACTGGACTAGATAAATCTTTGGCTTGACCTAGTATGGCCGTATTCTTGTAAGTTTTGTGCCAACACAAACTCTCCTTGGTCTATATTGACTGCATAGTCATGCTTGCTAATTTATCATTTCATCAGTATTCCTCTGCTCCAGTCCAAAGTGCGTAACTTTTCTAATGCAGAAAGGACCTCTGACTGAGACATTTTAAAAGCACTTTTGAAAGCACTGATTTGAACTAGACCAAATCGGATTTCATGTGTACCTCATCTTAGGTCACCAACAATAAAGTACCTTTGTGACAAATATGCCTCTGAACTACTGCTTACAATGTACGTGAATGTGACATAAAATAAATATGTCCTCAGTTTGAATCATTATATTTAAACTAATCTCACTTCATTGCTAACACACAAGTCTTACATTGCACAACCCTGTGATTCAGTTCCTGGCATTACATTTATACAGCTACATGCCATGCAATACGCTAAATCCTTTTTAATCTTCTAACAAATTACTATTTCAACTAGGAAGCACAGTAGTGAAATTATTGTATTAACATTCATCCTTGAACTGAAATAGACTTATTTCCCAAGAAACCAAAAAGCATTTTCTCTCTACTCCAAACCCATACCATTAAAATCTGAGTCGAATAATTTCTAGAGCTGGATAAACAGTTGCAGTGATACTCCTAGAAAGTGAATATTAAGCTTGCACACATGATGGCTTACACCAGAAAGGTTATAATTTATGTGGAATGAGATAATATTTGGGGTAGTAAGAATCCCAGATCCCTCAGGCTCTTGACACAGAGGCAATTAAGCTAGCCAGACAAGAGTCTGACTGCATCCTTCACAACTACAACCAGGCATGCACACACAATTACTTCACAGCACCCTGACACATTACATTTAAACTCTGTGCCCAGCCAATAAATCTTACAGAAGCCTGTTTTTTTTCCATCAACATTGCCTTGGGCAAGGCCTATGTGACCTAGAAAGGAGAACCTGTAGCAGTTTATAAAATTTTCTGATGGTGTTTACCTGATACCTCTCATCAACCTTCTTCACTCTGTAAAAGATTCAGTGCCACAATGACTACTGCAAGGGCTCCTCCTAGTAATAGTATCAACAGGTCAGGAATCAGTAACAATGCATAATGTGCAACGGTCTATTTCACATTATTGCAAATATTGTACTATACGTGGTAAAACTATGGCCCTATTGAAGACAGTGGAAAATTTGCCACTGACTTCTGTAGGACTACAATTACCAATTTTACAGGTCTTTGTTTAAGACCTGACTCCTGGACTTCTGTAGTTTTGCAAGATCTTAAATTGTTTCTTAATAGGGTTATTTATAGACATTACGACTGCAGTGAGAAATTTGAAATTACAAACTAGAAAGCAAGTAAAAATTTTAAAAGAAGCATTTGTGTTTCTGCATCTATCTACATTTTAGCAAATCACATTATTTAGTGATTTTTTCTTCACAAGACGTGAACAGTACAAATATCTAATGTCTCTTATGACTTTAACAATCATGTTGAGTGGTGTGAAACTGAATTACTGTGTTTTAAATATCATGTTCAAAATTTACAATGAAATAATAAATATAATAAAAATTCCTTTTATAATCAACTTCCCATAAGTGGGAGGAAATCACGTTCTTTCGGAAATAAGTAACTAAAGTAATTATGTAAATTACTTAGCTGGCTGTAATCTTTTATAACTTCTTAGCTGCCTTTCAACTTATTTCTAGCAAATTTTCAGTGTTTAAAATGAAAGCTCAGTATTTATGCTAAGTTACAGAAAACAAAATCCAGCAAATATACCTTTCTGATACATTTTCTCTAGGCTGAAGCCAAATTACCACCCAGTTTAATTTATAAGTGAGCTCCACTTCCTAACAACAGGGTTAAATTAACTTCTGTTTCCTGTACATGGGGTGAGTGGGAAGGAGCTGGAAGGAGATTTGGGTGGAGAGAGTAATCCAATTTGTTAGTAAAACCCCCATTTTTTATATGAGGATCAGAGAACAGCCACTGAATTGTTAACTTCCAATTTGCCACAGTCATAATTGTACTGCTTTCTGTTTCCATTGGCAGTATTTCCCATTTGCTGAATTCATGTTTTACAATAATTTTCCTCTTTAACATATGCTTGAATAAGGCTCACTGAAGTTACCAAAGACAGAAAGACATGACACAATAATAAGGAGAGCATAGTAATGAACATTTTTTTTCTTGAAAACTGTGTCTGATGTATTTTCTGAATTAAAATGAACAGCTCTAATGGTATTTTTAAATATAACAAGAAATGGAAATATTATTTTTTGATTTTCAATGTTTATGCAAAACCATCACTAATGTTGACAATACACACTGTTCCATATAATTCAGTACATTGATTCAGCAAATAATTTTCCCTCTTGAAATCTATAATAGAAAGCACCTTCCATGTGCTAATACACATATCTGTAGTAGAAAATGAGAAAACTCATTTACTGTATGCTTACAGTAAATATCTGACATGTATTTAAATGTCATGCCTGTTAGAAATTTTGCTAAAAGACAATAGTCATGTCTTTGAAAAATACCAATCCCATTTCTCTTTACTAACCATGTCCCTCTAATCACTGATGCAGGTTCAAGCCTGTGCAGGTGGTTTTTTTTCCCCCTCTGTCAAATTTCATAGATACCAAGTTTGAAATAACTATATTAATTTTAAATCAAAACTAGTCCAAATGTACATACTTTCTGAAGATAAAAGAAGTCCCTCTCATATCAAAACAACTGCTGACCTACTTTTGTTGTATATTCAGATATACCATTCCCCTGTGCACCACTAGCAAATTCCTTGGATGAAAAACTGCTGTTATTCCAAGGAGAGGCATTTTGGCACCTTCCTGTGCCTCTTGCCTATGCCACATTGGAGATCTACAGTTTCCCTTTTTGAGTGAGACTAGCAGAAAATGTGACAGTAGCAGGTGGTAGCAGGTCTGATATATTTGGTTCCAATTAAGTACTCTCTTTAGAGACATTTCCTGACATTTTCTGATTCAGAAGTCTCAAAAGCCATGAGGGGTTCACAGAGGGAAATAAGAAAGTAGTAGCTATTCAGGATTCTGAGATTATTAACAATCTGTTTTTATAGAAGAGTGACCTGGGAAGAGATAGGAAGGCATGGGGTAATAAACAGCAGGAGCACAACAGACTCAGACAGCTGGATACGTTCAAATCCCTGGAACAAGATGGGATTCACCCAGGAGGGCTGAAAGAGCTGGCTGCTGTAATTTTTGAATTCAACTGTCTGTCATCTGCAAAAAACTATGGTGATATGGGGAGGTGCCTGACTAGTAAAAACTAGAAAAAAACTAATGCTATGCCAATCTTGCCTTTAGAAAAGGCAAAGTAGCCCATGTCAGTCCAAGTGATCAGCATCAACTCAAGCCCCTAGACAGATCACAAAACATTTACTCTTAGGTTCTATTCCAAATACGTGAAGGATAAGTGTATCTGGACTAGTTGGCACAGATTTACAAAGGGATTGACCGACATAAAAACTTTCTGCCATAAAACAAGTGATTATGTGGATGAGGAGAGACTGGTGGACATACTCTACCTTGTTGTTAGTAAAGCTTTTGACATCAGCATTCCCATTTGGAAATTGAGAAAACACAGACTTCACTTTGGAAAAATGAACAACTAGATGGATTGAAAATTGGCTGGACCACCAGGCACAAATAGTAGTGATTATTGACTTGACTTTGGCTGACAGCCAGCAGCAATCAGAGGGTCCCAGAGGCCAATTCTGTGCCCCATATGTATTCAGCATCTTAATCAGCCACTTGGGTGACGGCACAGAGTGTACCCACAGATGACTCTAAACTAAGGGGAGCTGTTGGCACAGAGTTTCAGTCCAGCAGAGTTTGAAAAAATTTGAGGACTGGGGCCAACAGAAACCTCCTGATCTTTGGTAAGACAAAGATCAAAGTCAGAAATTATGATGGAAAATCCTGTGCATTTGTACAGGCTAGGAACTGACAGCCAAGTGGTAGCGCTTCTGGTAAGAGCTTAAAGATTATAGTGGATTCCAGGTGGAGCAGTGCACTGTCATTGCATAGAAGCCAAACAATGTATTCATCTATGTTAAGAGAACATAGGAGCACAGGTCTTATGAGGAGCGGCTGAGGGAACTGGGGTTGTTTAGTCTGGAGAAGAGGAGGCTGAGGGGAGACCTTATCGCTCTCTACAACTACCTGAAAGGAGGTTGTAGTGAGGTGGGTGTTGGTCTCTTCTCCCACGTAGTTAGCAATAGGATGAGAGGAAATGGGCTCAAGCTGCGCCAGGGGAGGTTTAGGTTGGATATTAGGAAAAATTTCTTTACGGAAAGGGTGGTCAAGAATTGGAACAGGCTGCCCAGAGAAGTGGTGGAGTCACCATCCCTGGAGGTGTTCAAAAAATGGGTAGATGTGGCACTTTGGGACATGGTTTAGTCCAGTCTACCCTTGACTGGCTTAGAGTAAACTTGGTAGCGCAGGTTAATTGTTGGACTGGATGATCTTAAAGGTCTTTTCCAACCTAAACGATTCTATGATTCTAAGAGAAATATGGCTAAAACATAAAGGAAACTGCTGTCACTCCATTGATGAGGTTACACCCAGAATATTGCATACAATTTTGCCTTCCACCCAGTTCCAGAGGGATATGGAGAAACTGCAGAAGTTCAGCAGAGGGCTGCCATTATGACCAGGGACCCAGAGCACATGTGCTGTGAAGTCAGGATGAGGGAACAGGGATTGTTCAATCCAGGAAAGAGAAGACTGAGGGGAAACCTAACAAACGCTTATGGCCATCTGAAGGGCAGCTACAAAGACAACAGAACTATACTCTTTGTAGTAGCACCTAACAACATAACAAGATGAAGTTGTCATAAATTATGTCTTTGAAGATTTAGGCCGGAAAAAAATTCATTAATAGGGTAATGCAGTTACAAGTGCAACACAGCATTGGAATGTGTTGCCTAGGGAAATCAAGGGACCTCTGCCCTTAGGGATTTTCAATGCCCTGCTAGACACATTGCAGTCATTGCTGACCTGACCTGATGTTGGCAATAGTCCCACTTCAAATGGGACGTTGAACTAGATGACTTCCAGAGTTGCTAAATCTTGTTATTTTATTGCAATTCTTACCAAATTTTGTAGGTTAGTTAAGGCCTGAGATCAAGATCATGAGAAATCACAAGAGATGTTGATTGTAAGAGAATCCCAGCTTGCATTGCATTAAAAAAAAGTCTGTGGAGAACCCTCATACAAAAAAAAAAAAAAAAAAAAAAATCAGAAAAGAAATAGAAAGAAGCCTACCTAAAAAGTGTTGTGATATTGCAGATATTCTCCTGGTATTTAGGAGCCTTACCCAAGTTTTGTGAAATCCAAAATGGGATTTCTGCAAATCTAATGAAGCATACAAGATCTTATGCTGGCACAACAGTGAATGTTTTCCTTCAGAAACAGACAGGAAAATAAAATATTTATTTAATGTGATTTTTTTTTTTTTTTTGCTTACTTTTACTGATATATAGACAATTTATTTTTTGCATACTGTCCATACAATGAACCTAGTACATGATATGAGGCTTTACAAGAAAAGTAGTAACATCCTGCAATGTTCAGAAGTCTTAACAGAAAGAATGAGGTATTAGATGAGGAAACATAAATCTGCCACCTCATCAAGTGCATAATAAAAAAGAAATTGCAAAAAGCTTTGTATTACCTAACAATGCTATTCTTTTAGCTCATTATTATAAAACTTTTTCTGGGATTTAAAACCATTGAATAAACATGTTCCTTCATCTTGTAGGAGTGTACACAGTTGCACATGCAAACATTTTGCACTGGAACTCGGATTTTGCCCCCAGTAGTTAAAATGTGAAGAAATAGTCTGCTCTTTTTCTTAAGTCTGAGGTCATCAGATTTGCCCCAAACTACACAGTATGCATTAAATAAAACTACTGTTTTGTTTCCTATCTGAAGATAGAAAGTCTGATCCATTCTGGAAGATTAGTGTAGAGGTAGTAGATGGAATTGCTCTTGCTTCTGCCTGCTCCTTTAAAGATAATTTGTTTCGTGGAGTGAGCAAGCACCAGGCTGCCTGTGCTCGTAGGAAGAGACATCACCAGCCTACACAAAGGCTAGGCAAAGAGGATTCTGGCATGCCACTGTGCTTCTGTTTGCCAAAATTCCCTTTAGTAATTTTAGTTGACATCCACCTTTTTGGACAGCAGCCCATCACAAGATGTGCAGTAGGGTTTATATGACTTTCTATGCATTGTGTAGAACTCGGGTGCAGTAAACAAACTCCTTCATTTTCTTTCTTTTCAATCTACGCACACCATTCAATAAGTATTACTTTGGATACCTTTCTAATATATGCTTCTGGCAAAATGGCAAATGATGCAAATAGAAAATCAAATCCCGATGATCAATCTGAAGCCTGAAGTTTCTTTCCCATAGAAACAGCTGGGATGGGAGTGCTTCCAGAGGTTTTGGCAAATTTTGGCTGTTACTGTAAATTTCTAAGTACAGTAATAAAGAATATTTGAAACTGGAGACTGGCAGAGTGGTTGCTTGCTGTTTGGCTTCCTGTGGATGCAATCAGAAATGACTTATTAAAGCAGCTGTGGTTCAGGCTCTGTTTTGTGATTTTAGTGTTATCCATAAAATAACAAGATTATACTAGTCTGTCAAACTTAATTCCTTCACCTGCTCCTTGATGCAATTTGCTTGCACTCTCTTCTTTAAGACACAAAATGGAAAGAAGATTATTGAAATTCAGAGAGGCAGTGTCAGTGCCAGATGAACATAAATGGGCCTTATCACCCAGTGCATGATCCAGCATGAACTGATTCTGCTGACTTCCTCCAGCTTTGAAACAGGCCCTGTCATACAACTGAGAAATCTGTACTGTGTGAGCAATAGAAGAGTGCAACCAGCTTGGCCTGCAAGCTAGGTTTGCTGGTATTTGACAGTCTGTAGCTGCAATATATGTACTACACCCACAAGGGGAAAAAATACAGCTCTTATCACTGAATCACAGAATGGTTTGGGTTGGAAGGGACCATTAAAAGTCATCTAGTGAAACGCCCCTGCCATCAGCAGGGACATCTTCAACTAGAACATGTTGCTCAGAGCCCCGTCCAACTTGATCTTGAATGTTTCCAGGGACGGGGCATCTACAACCTGTCTGGGAAACCTGTTCTAGTGTTTCATCATCCTCATCATAAAAAATTTCTTCCTTATATCTAGTCTGAATCTACCCTCTTAGTTTAGAACCATTACCCCTTGTCCTGTCACTGCAGGCATTGGTAAAAAGTCTCTCTCCATATTTCTTACAAGCCTCTTTTATATACTGAAGGCCACAAGAAGGTCTCCCTGGAGCCTTCTCTTCTCCAGGCTAAACAACCCCAACTCAGCCTTTCCTCACAGAAGGTGTGTTCCAGCCCTCTGATCATTTTTGTGGCCCTCTTCTGGACTCGCTCGCATAGGTTCATGTCTTTCTTGTACTGGGGACCCCAGAGCTGGATGCAGTACTCCAGGTGGGGTCCCACCAGAGAGGAGTAGAAGGGCAAAATCACCTTCCTCAACCTTCTGGCCACACTTCTTTTTATGAAGCCCAGGATACGGTTGACTTTCTGGGCTGCCAGTGCACACTGCCAGCTCATGTCCAATTTTTCATACACCAGTATCCTCAAGTCCTTCTCCACAGGGCTGCTCTCAATCCATTCATCCCCCAGTCTATATTGATACTGGGGATTTTCCTGACCCAGGTGCAAGACCTTGCACTTGGCCTTGTTGAACTTCATGAGGTTTGCACAGGCCCATTCCTTAGGCCTGTCAAGGTCCCTCTGGATGGCATCCCTTCCCTCTAGCAAATCAACTACACCACTCAGCTTGGTGTCATCTGAACACTCGCTGAAGGTGTGCTCAATCCCACTATCCATGTAATTCATGAAGATATTAAATAGTATTTGTCTCAGTACGGACCCTTGTGGGACATAATTCGTTACTGGTTTCCACTTAGACATTGAGCCATTGACTAAAATTCTTTTGATGTGGCCGTCCAGCCAGTTCCTTATCCATCTAACAGTCCATCCATCAAACGCATATCTCTCCCATTTAGTGGCAGCAAAGTGGTGGGGGACTGTATCAAAGGCTTTACAGAAGTCCAGATAGATGACATACATAGCTCTTTGCTTGTCCACTGATGCAGTTACTCCATCACAGAAGGCCATTAGATCAGTCAGGCACGATTTATGCTACAAATGCTCATGCTACAAATGATTCTGGAAAGGTAAAGCAATTGTTGAAAATAAATTAATAGCTTAAGCTAATTAATTGTTTATCAGTACAACTCCTTGGATTTTCCCTCACCCATTCTAAAAAACTTCAGAGAGTTTGTTTTTGAAAATCTAAAAGATTGTCTGATACTTCCAAAGTCCTCCTCACCCTCACACTGATTTTTGATTTTTTAAAAGTTGTGCAAAGCAATGCTGAGAGTGGAACTGATCTAAAAGTCTACTGAGATCAATGGAAATGATTCTGTAGACTGGACTGGGTATTATTTAGGATCATCAGTAAGCATTACCTTGTTCTGAAATGCCTGTGTGTTTAACCTCAGTAGTTGTTTCTGTTTATTCACATATTAAGCACATGGACCTATTTCATGAAAATAACATTTCATGTACTTGTCTCCTTACTTTGTATCTGTGAAATTAAATGTTTCATTTGAAATCTTATTTCACTGTGGTCAGAAAACTCTTACTAGCTCTTTAGTATTCATTGATCCAACAAAAAACTCTAAGTCAATAGTCCAGGGACAATACTACATAATTTCATTTCAGGGCACACCCATGTTTTCATTAATATGTATGCTATAATGCCAATTAAATTTTAACATGGGAAATAAAAGGAAATTATAGGAAATTAATAGCCCAGAAGGAAAATTATTTTTAAGTCCCTGATCTGAACCAGGCACAAAACAGAGATTTGAATCTGAGTCTCCTATATTACCTGTGAGTGTTGTGGCCATTAAAACTAGTCTGAAAGTTTATGCAATTTGTCTGTCTCTGCCATTTTGATCTAGTTCTTGTCACAAAATCAAACCGTTTTAACAAGTTTCAGTTCTGGTAAATCAGTCTTTTTTGACAGAAAACGTTCTGCCCAAAATTTCCTAACCAGATCAAAATCTTCAGTAACACCCTATTCTGCATCAAGAACCTCCCTGCTACTTTTCAATTAAAAAATTGAGGACTTTATATAAGTTGTAAAATGGATTAAACAAAAGATATATAGAAGATCATTTTTTGACTATGGAAAGATGAATTTCACAGTTGCCAATTTTTTTCACAGATAACTTGATGGAAACAAGCCAAAAGGTCAAAACGCAAACTGTTCAAGGGAAGAATTCAAGTCAGAAACATATGGAAATTGATTACATGTAAATAATAAATAAAGGCAATGAAAATACTTCAAATGGAATAACAGATCAATATCATGCAGAATGTTAAATATGCATGTCAGGAACCTCATTTTTTGAGAAAGTTTTTCTCAGTCCCTCTGCACAGGGTATTTTATTCTGCAAAAAGTCTGCACATCAAAATATAAAAAATCCCCTTTTGTGTTATAACAATAATATATCCAAGATAATAGTTTCAATTTCTGTAAGAAGAATTAACAAATCATGACCTCCATTATTGCAAGTTGTACCTTAAACTGTCAAGAACCAAACACCCTCTCCACTATATTGA